>NC_082704.1:76171648-76471648 GCF_949987515.2 Delphinus delphis
CCAACTGGATAATCTTACTTTCTTAGAGCCAACCATGTAATATAACATAACCTAATCATGGTGACAAAATCTGTTCTATTCAGAGTCACACGGATTATTCAGGGCATGTACACCATGGATGTGGGAAACCTTGAAGGGCAGCCATCTTTGAATTCTGCTTATTTATATGAGTTCTTTTTATATTTTGGAAATTGGCCCTTTATCAGGTGTACTGTTTGCAGATACCTTCTCCTTTTTCATTTTTTTGGTAGAGTCCTTTGCTGTGAAAAAGCTTTATAGTTTGATGTAGTCTGATTTGTTTATTTTTGGTTTTGTTTCCCTTGCCTGAGGAGACATATCCAAAAAAATCTTTCTAAGTCCAATGCAAGGAATGTACTGCCTATTTTCTTCTAGAAGTTTTATGGGTTTAGGTCTAATGTTTAAGGCTTTAATCCATTTTGAGTTTATTTTTGTATATGCTATAAGAAGGTGGTCCAGTTTCATTCTTTTGCATGAAGCCATCCAGTTTACCAAACACCATTTATTGAAAAGATTGTCTTTTCCTTATTATATATTCTTGACTTTGTGTCATAGATTAGTGGACCATATGAGCATGGGTTTATTTCTGGACTCTCACTTCTGTTCTATTGATTTTTGTGTCTGTTTTCATGCTGTATCATAGTGTTTTGTTTACTATAGCTTTGTAGTATAGTTTCAAGTCTGGGAGCTTGACACATTGAGCTTTGTTCTTCTTTCTCAAGATTGCTTTGGCTATTTGGAGTCTTTTGTGGTTACATACAATATTTAGGATTATTTGTTCTAGTTCTGTGAAAAATGTCATTGGTATGTGATAAGGATTGCACTGAATCTGTAGATTGCTTAGGATAGTATGGCATTTTAATGATAATGATTCTTTCAATGCATGAGCATAGTATATATTTCCAGTTATTTGTGTTGTCTTCAGTTTCCTCAATGGCTTATAGTGTTTAGAGTACAGGCGGTCTTTCATCTCCTTTGATAAATTTATTCCTAGGTATTTTATTCTTTTAGATGGAATTGTTAATGGGATTGTTTCCTTCATTTCACTTTCTTAAAATTTGTTATTAGTTTATAGAAATGCAACAGATTTCTGTGTGTTAATTTTGTATCTTGCAACTTTACTGAATTCATTTATTAATTCTAAGAGATTTTTACTGAAGTCTTTGGGGTTTTCTATATATAGTATCATGTCATCTGCAAATAATGATATTTTTACTTCTTTGTTTCCAGTTTGGATACTTTTCATTTCTTTCTCTTGCTTAACTGCTGTAGCTAGGACTTCCAATACTATGTTGAGTAAAACATCAAGTGTTGCTTTTTTTGGTTGTGTTCCTGATCTTAGAGGGAAAGTTTTCAGCTTTTAACCATTGAATATTTTGTGAGCTGTAGGTTTGTCATATATTGCCTTTATTATGTTGAGGTATGTTCCCTCTATACCCACATTGTTGAGAGTTTTTATGTTAAAATGATAATGAATTTTGTCAACATCAAAACCAAATTTTTTTGTCATTTTTATTTTATGTTGAAGTATAGTGGATTAACAATGTTGTAGTAGTTTCAGGTGTACCCCAAATGATTTTCTGCATCCACTGAAATGATCATATAATTTTTCTTTTTCTTTTTGTTTATATGATGTATCACATTGATTTACAAATTTCAAAACCTTTTTGCATCCCTGGAATGAATTCCACTTAATCATGGTGTATAATCCTTCTAATGTAAAGTTGAATTCAGTTTGTAATATTTTGTAGAGGATTTTTACATCTACGTTCACCAGGGATTGGGGCAAGTAATTTGTGTGTGGATGTGGGTGCTCACATGCACACGTGTGTCTGTGTGGTATCTTTGTCTGGTTTTACTATCAGGGTAAAGCTGGCCGCAGAAAATGAGTTTGGATGTGATCCTTCCTCTTTAATTTTTTGGAATAATTTGAGAAGGATAGTGATTAACTCTTCCTTAAATGTTTTGTAGAAATCACCTGTGAAGCCATCTGGATTTGGAGTTGCTTTTTGGGAGTTTTGAAAATTACTGAATCAATTTTGTTACTAGTAATCAGTCTATTCAGATTCTCTATTTCTTTATGATTCTGTCTTGAAAGGTAATACGTTTCTAGAAATTTATCCATTTCTTCTAGGTTGTCTAATTTGTTGGTATATAATTGATCATAGTATTCTCATATGATTCTTTGCATTTCTGTGATGTCAGTTGTATTTTCTCTTCTTTTATTTATGATTTTATTTATTTGTGCCTTCTTTTTTTTTCTTGATCACTCTGGCTAAAGGTTTGTCTATTTTGTTTATTTTTTCAAAAAAACAGCTTTTAGTTCCATTGATGTTTTCTATTTTTTAAATCTCTATTTCATTTATTTCTGCTTGATCTTTATTATTTTCTTCCATCTGCTGACTTTGGGATTTGTTCTTATTTTTCTAATTCCTTTAGCTGGTAGGTTAGGTTGTTTATTTGAGAATTTATTGCTTGGATCAGTATGAACTTCACTCTTAGAACACTTTTTTGCTTCATCCCATATATTTTGTACAGTTGTGTTTCCATTTTTATTTGTTTCAAGGTATTTTTATAATTTTCTTATTGTATTATTTTTCTTGTGGTACACGGGCCTCTCATTGTTGTGGCCTCTCCCATTGTGGAGCACAGGCTCCAGACGCGCAGGCTCAGTGGCCATGGCTCACAGGCCTAGCTGCTCTGCAGCACGTGGGATCGTCCCAGACCCGGGCACGAAACCATGTCCCCTGCATCGGCAGGCAGACTCTCAACCACTGTGCCACCAGGGAAGCCCTCAAGGTATTTTTAAATTTTCATCTTTGATTTTTACATTGGCCCATTGGTTCTTTTTTCTTAATTAATTTTTATTGGAGTATGGTTGCTTTAAAATGTTGAGTTAGTTTCTACTGTACAGAAAAATGAATCAGCTATACATATACATATAGCTGCTCTTTTTTGGATTCCCTTTCCATTTATGTCACCACTGTACATAAAATAGAGTTCTCTGTTCCATACAGTATGTTCTCACTAGTTATCAATTATTTTTTTTACATCTTTATTGGAGTATAATTGCTTTACAATGGTGTGTTAGTTTCTGCTTTATAACAAAGTGAATCAGTTATACATATACATATGTTCCCATATCTCTTCCCTCTTGCATCTCCCTCCCTCCCACCCTCCCTATCCCTCCAGGTGGTCACAAAGCACCGAGCTGATCTCCCTGTGCTATGTGACTGCTTCCCACTAGCTAACTACTTTATGTTTGGTAGTGTATATATATCCATGCCTCTCTCTCACTTTGTCATAGCTCACCCTTCCCGCTCCACATATCCTCAAGTCCATTCTCTAGTAGGTCTGTGTCATTATTCCTGTCTTACCCCTAGGTTCTTCATGCCTTTTTTTTTTCTTAAATTCCATATATATGTGTTAGCATACAGAATTTGTCTTTCTCTTTCTGACTTACTTCACTCTGAATGACAGACTCTAGGTCTATGCACCTCATTACAAATAGCTCAATTTCATTTCTTTTTATGGCTGAGTAATATTCCATTGTATATATGTGCCCCATCTTCTTTATCCATTCATCCAGTGAGGGACACTTAGGTTGTTTCCATCTCCAGGCTATTGTAAATAGAGCTGCAATGAACATTTTGGTACATGACTCTTTTTGAATTATGGTTTTCTCAGGGCATATGCCCAGTAGTGGGATTGCTGGGTCATATGGTAGTTCTATTTGTAGTTTTTTAAGGAAACTCCATACTGTTCTCCATAGTGGCTGTACCAATTCACCTTCCCACCAGTAGTGCAAGAGTGTTCCCTTTTCTCCACACCCTTTCCAGTATTTATTGTTTCTAGATTTTTTGATGATGGCCATTCTGACTGGTGTGAGATGATATCTCATTGTAGTTTTGAGTTGCATTTCTCTAATGACTAATGATGTTGAGCATTCTTTTTTTTTTTTCAAAATAGGTATTTATTATTAAAAAATTATACGAACTGACTTATTACTCATAAAAAAAAATTATCATGAAAAATTTTAAACAATATGTCTCCCCCCTCCAAGAAAGTGTGTTTTGTCTTTATACTCTTTACTGTCAGTGCATTTTGATGGTATAGGAAAAAATTCACACATATTCCATATAACTTTGTTAGAATTTACAACAATACAGCAGAATCCAGAATCCCTACAGCGAATTATTAAGAAAACACATCTTTCTTCAAGTTTAAGTGTTTTTGAAGTTATATAAACAGTGAAGATTACAAAATAAATAGTAAACAAACACCTGTGTATAATTTTTCAATGCAAGAAATGATTAGCATACATTTTTTCATTTTGTTTCAACCTTACCAGAACACTTTTAAGAGCGAAAGTTGAAAATTTTCCAGTTACCCGAAACTTCAGAAACCTACTGTCCATTGAAAACCTCTGAAAAGCAGCATCATTTAAACAGCGGTTAACTTACAAATGGGAATGCAACAACCACAACCGACCTCAAGGCCACTCAGGCACGTCAGAGTCCCCAGCTCTAAATGCAAGGCAGAACCTCCTCAGCAGAGGCTCTGACAGTTAAAAGGCCGTGAGGAGAAGGGATGCAGCCCAGGGCATCGGGCACTTTCTCGTGGTGGAACAAAGTCAAAACTGAAGGGACTCTCCTTACAGAGTCCAAGTCACTGAAAGCAGCTCTATTAAACACCTGAGTCCTTTCTGACGCCCTCCTCAGTGCTTTACAACACAGACAGGACAAACAAAGGCTTCATGCACAGATTTTCTGAAACTGTGCCAATGCTCTAACAACTAATTTAGCAGAAAGAACTACAAAATGCAAATTTTTAAAGGTTTCCCTATTAATGGGATTATGGATGAAGCTAGGAGCCAATCTGTCTCCTAAAAATAAAACAATTCATACGTCATCGAATGCCGTTTCAATTAGAGATCAGCTGTCAACACTATTTTAAAAGGTCTTGAAAGAAAAAAAAAAGGCCATTTTTTAATCTGGAATATAAATAAATCATCCATATAAAAGCTCTGTTGTCTATATAAATGGAGCTACTTTCAAATAATTGGAATAATTTAGCTATTTAAAATACCATTTTAAGCAATAAAAGGCAAAGACGAGGGGTACCTACTGAACTATATACTTAAAAAATGATCGATACAGTAAATATGTATTTTACCATAAACAAAAGAAGGGTACTTTTTGATAATATATAATACTAAGAAAGATGCAACTAAGTAATCAGACTGCTATTAGTAAGAAAATAAGTTAGTTTTCCCTGTTTTGTACTCCGAAGTTCAAAGGCCCAGTTTCAAATTCCCAAAGCTCCAAACACAGTGACAAATAAAAGTTCAATCCAACCCTTAAATTAAACCACTCACCATGTCCGGGCCCCCGAGTTTGGACAGACTCAGGTGACAGAATTGTTCAAGGTGTTATTAAAAAAAACAAAAAAACACCAGGGCTTTACAAGAGAACCACTGTTTTCAAGTTCCTTTTTTTTTTAAGTGTATCTATTTAATGGAATAAGTTGACATATATTTGTAAACCAAAAGGTAACTCCTTACGTATTTTATAATAAGGAAGAACCTCCCTACCACCAACTTTTTGGCCATCTTTCTCCCTCTCACTTAGAATTACTGTCATCTCCCTGGTATACCCTGTATCAGTAAGGAGACCACAATACTGTACAAAGCACGGACACAGAAGCTGGTTTCTTAGCAGACTTACCCCAGAGACTGCTGAAGCAGCAAGGCAGCAACACCCAATCTGAGGCGGTACCTGGGTTGTACTTCAAGATTGCACTGACCAAGCCCTCCGCATCTACAGAAGCAGGGGCGTTCTTTCACCGGCTGGCTGTTCCTTCTGAAAGAGCTCTTTGATCTGGGCTAATCGGCCGTAGAGCCTCTCTCTCAGCGGAGGGATGTGGTAGCTGGGGTCCAGGATGTTCGTCACTCTGCGCTCACGCTCTCGCTTCCATAACTTGTATGGGTGGGGAGGGAAAAACGGTTGCCCTCTTTCTCTTCAAATCTGTAAAGTAATTCCACTTACAGCCAGCATGCCCCATACTGCCAGGATAATAAAGTCATTCGTTTGAAAAGGCACATTTATGAAAGCTCTGCGGAAATCCACGTGGAGCACTCTCTTCAGTACGTTCAAAGTGATGTAGGAAAGGCTTGTGTACAAGTAACTGTCAACGGCCAAGACCACCGAATAGGAGCCAATGAATCCACAACTCAGTATGTTCAGTATTCTTAGGCAGCCCATGAAAACCACTGGAATGAGAATAGCTATACAAGAGAAGGTCACCCAGAACACTGAGTCATCACGGAAAATCTTTAGGTTTCCCAGTGGAGTGAAGAAAGTCACTGATGAGACAAGGAACCCCAGCACCAGTCCAACACACAGCATGCAGAGCACGAGGATTCCAAATCGCCACCAAGCAGCGACCAAGAAAATCCCACCGACACTTCTGGCAACGGCTGTCAGAACCAGGCGGACATCATACTTAATAGGTGTCAGTCTTGTAATCAGTATATAAAAGAAGAATCCCATGAAGATAAAGCCTATAAAGAATAGTTCTGTTTTCCAGAATCTGTGTCCAAAGAAACAGATGAAGAGACCAAGCAGGGCAAAAAGAGTGAAGAACACTTTGGTAGATACTCTTCCAAGGGAAGAACAATTATCCTCCCCTGCCTCAAAGCTGCAAGCGTACGTGTGAGCAGGGACGTAAGCTGCAGACGTATTTAGAAATGGATCCCTAACGATGACGTTGTAAATGACACCTTGTCCACGGAGGGAGGAGAAAGAAACACTTGTCTTATGATCAGCTGTTAGGGTAACCACCTTGAGAGCATTGGCCTGCACCTGAGGCACCTCGGCCATCCTCTGCAGGTGCCTTAGCAATGCCTCTTCAGTGAGGTCGTTCTCCGGCAAAAAATACTGATAGACGTCATACTGTAACCTCCACCTGGAGTCCTGGCCCGTCTTGACGTCACACGGCGGAGCATCTGCGCCTCTCGCATGACCTAGGTTTGCTGGAGCAAATTTGATAGTTGTTTCAAAGAAATTATACTCCAGGTAAATGTTGGAATCGATATCTAAATCAAACTCCAAATTACAACCACCAGGGATAGGATCGCTTTCCGAGTAGGAGAGTGGAATGGCCACATTTTGGACAGGCTCAGGGTCTGAAGTCTCCAAGTGCCAAGTGCATATACTCTGCTCTGGTTTAAGAATGAAAACCAGTCCTTTGTCAGTGCCTGTTCCCGAGGCATTGGGAAGGAGAGTCCTCGCTGGAGTTCCCAACGGTCTCGGCTCCGGCGGCCGCCGCCGGTTCCGACGCCAACACAGCCAGGAGCAGCAGACGAAGGAGCTCCATTGCTGCCCCAGCCGGGCGCCACCACCTAGCCCGCGCTATCCCGGGGCGCCCGCGTCCGGCGCCATCGCTCGCCAGGTGCACGCCATGTTGAGCATTCTTTCATGTGTTTGTTGGCAGTCTGTATATCTTCTTTGGAGAAATGTCTATTTAAGTCTTTTGCCCATTTTTGGATTGGATTGTTTGTTTTATTGTTATTGAGCTGCATGAGCTGCTTATAAATTTTGGAGGTTAACCCTTTGTCAGTTGCTTCATTTGCAAATATTTTCTCCCATTCTGAGGGTTGTCTTTTGGTCTTGTTTATGGTTTCCTTTGCTGTGCAAAAGCTTTGAAGTTTCATTAGGTCCCATTTGTTTATTTTTGTTTTTATTTCCATTTCTCTAGGAAGTGAGTCAAAAAGGATCTTGCTGTGATTTATGTCATAGAGTGTTCTGCCTATGTTTTCCTCTAAGAGTTTGATAGTTTCTGGCCTTACATTTAGGTCTTTAATCCATTTTGAGCTTATTTTTGTGTATGGTGTTATGGAGTGATCTAATCTCATACTTTTACTTGTACCTGTCCAGTTTTCCCAGCACCACTTATTTAAGAGGCTGTCCTTTCTCCACTGTACATTGCTGCTTCCTTTATCAAAGATAAGGTGACCATATGGACATGGGTTTATCTCTGGGCTTTCTATCCTGTTCCATTGATCTATCTTTCTGTTTTTGTGCCACTACCATACTGTCTTGATTACTGTAGCTTTGTAGTATAGTCTGAAGTCAGGGAGCCTGATTCCTCCAGCTCCACTTTTCGTTCTCAAGATTGCTTTGGCTATTCGGGGTCTTTTGTGTTTCCATACAAATTGTGAAATTTTTTGTTCTAGTTCTGTGAAAAATGCCAGTGGTAGTTTGATAGGGATTGCATTGAATCTGTAGACTGCTTTGGGTAGTATAGTCACTTTCACAATGTTGATTCTTCCAATCCAGGAACCTGGTATATCTCTCCATCTATTTGTATCATCTTTAATTTCTTTCATCCATGTCTTATAATTTTCTGCATGCAGGTCTTTTGTCTCCTTAGGTTGGTTTATTCCTAGATATTTTATTCTTTTTGTTGCAGTGGTAAATGGGAGTGTTTTCTTGATTTCACTTTCAGATTTTTCATCATTAGTGTATAGGAATGCCAGAGATTTCTGTGCATTAATTTTGTATCCTGCTACTTTACCAAATTCATTGATTAGCTCTAGTAGTTTTCTGGTAGCATCTTTAGGATTCTCTATGTATAGTATCATGTCATCTGCAAACAGTGACAGCTTTACTTCTTTTCTGATTTGAATTCCTTTTATTTCCTTTTCTTTTCTGATTGCTGTGGCTGAAACTTCCAAAACTATGTTGAATAAGAGTGGTGAGAGTGGGCAACCTTGTCTTGTTCCTGATCTTAGTGGAAATGCTTTCAGTTTTTCACCATTGAGGACGATATTGGCTGTAATTATCAATTCTATACATAATATCAATAGTGTATATGTGTCAATCTCAATTTCTCAATTCCTCCCATCCCCCTTTCCACCTCGGTGTCCATACATTTGCTCTCTACCTCTGTGTCTCTGTTTCTACTTTGCAAAGAGGGTCATCTATGCCATTTTTCTAGATTCCACATATATGCATTAATATACAATACTTGTTTTTCTCTTTCTGAATTACTTCACTCTGTATGACCCTCTCTACGTCCATCCATGTCTCTACAAATGACCAAATTTTGTTCCTTTTTATGGCTGAGTAATATTCCATTGTATAGATGTACCACATCTTCTTTATTGATTCCTCTGTTGATGGACATTTAGGTTGCTTCCATGTCCTGGTTATTGTAAATAGAGTTGCAGTGAACTTTGGCATGCATGTGTCTTTTTGAATTGTGGTTTTCGCAGTGTGTATTCCCAGTAGTGGGATTGCTGGGTCATATGGTAGTTCTATTTTTAGTTTTTTTTTGGAACCTCCATACTCTTTTCCACTGTGGCTCTCTCAGTCTACATTCCCATCAATAGTGCATGAGTGTTCCCATTTCTCCATACCCTCTCCAACATTTATTGTTTGTAGATTTTTTGGTAATGGCTGTTCTGACCAGTGGGAGGTGGCACCTCATTGTAGTTTTGATTTGCATTTCTATAATAATGAGTGATGTTGAGCATATTTTCATGTGTTTTATGGCCATCTGCATGTTGTGTTTTTTTTCTTTTTTCTTTTTTTTTTGCCGTACACGGGCATCTCACTGTTGTGGCCTCTCCCATTGCGGAGCACAGGCTCTGGACGTGCAGGCTCAGTGGCCATGGCTCACAGGCCCAGCCACTCTGTGGCATGTGGGATCTTCCCTGACTGGGGCACAAACCCGTGTCCCCTCCATCGGCAGGCAGACTGTCAACCACTGTGTCACCAGGGAAGCCCCTGACCATTTTTTGATAGGGTTGTATTTGTTTTTTTGATATTGAACTGCATGAGCCACTGGTATATTTTGGAGCTTAATCCTTTGTTAGTTGCTTCATTTGCAACTGTTTTCTCCCATTCTGAGGCTTGTCTTTTCATCTTGTTTATGGTTTTCTTTGCTGTGCAAAAGCTTTTAAGTTGAATTCGGTTGCATTTGTTTATTTATTATTTTTATTTTCATTACTCTAGGAAGTAGGTCAAAAAGATCTTGCTGCAATTTATGTCATAAAGTGTTCTGCCAATGTTTTCCTCTAAGAGTTTAATACTGTCAGGTGTTACATATAGGTCTTTAACCCATTTTTTTTCATTTTTTTGTATCACGTTATGGAGTGTTCTAATTTCATTCTTTTACATGTAACTGTCCAGAGTTCCCAGCACCACTTATTAAAGAGACTGTCTGTTCTCCATTGTATATTCTTGACTCCTTTGTCAAAGATTAGTAGGTGTGTATATTTATCTGGGGGCTTTCTATCCTGTTCCATTGATCTATATTTCTGTTTTTGTGCTAGCACCATACTGTCTTGATTACTTTGGCTTTGTAATATAGTCTGAAGGCACATAGCCTAGTTCCTCCAGCTCCACTTTTCTCAAGAATCCTTTGTCTATTCGGGTTGTTGTGTGTTACCATACAAAATGTAATTTTTCTTTGCTCTAGTTCTGTGAAAAATTCCATTGGTAATTTTATAGGGTTTGCATTGAATCTGTAGACTGCTTTGGGTAGTATAGTCATTTTCACAGTATCGATTCTTCCAGTTCAAGAACATGGTATATCTCTCCATCTGTTTGTACTGTCTTTCATTTCTTTCATCAGTATCTTATAGTTTTCTGCATACAGGTCTTTTGCCTCCTTACGTGGGTTTATTCCTTGATATTTTACAATTTTTGTTGCAATGGTAAATGGGAGTGTTTTCTTGATTTCACTTTCAGATTTTTCATCATTAGTATATAGGAATGTCACATATTTCTGTGCATTAATTTTGTATCCTGCTACTTTACCAAATTCATTGATTAACTCTAGTAGTTTTCTGGTGGCATCTTTAGGATTCTCTATGTATAGTATCATGTCATCTGCAAACAGTGACAGTTTTACTTCGTTTTTTTCCAATTTGGATTCCTTTTATTTCTTTTCCTTTTCTGATTGCCATGGATAGAACTTCCAAAACTATGTTGAATAATAGTGGTGAGAATGGACACCCTTGTCTTTTTCCTGATCTTAGAGGAAGTGCTTTCAGTTTTTCACCTATAGGAATGATATGTCCTCTGGACTCACTTTCTGGAGAGTTTTTATCATAAATGTGTATTGAATTTTATCAAAATCTTTCTCTCCATCTATTGAGGTGATCATATGGTTTTTATTTGTCAATTTGTTAATATGGTGTATCACATTGATTGATTTGCATATATTGAAGAATTCTTGCATTCCTGGGATAAATCCCACTTGGTCATGGTGTATGACCCTTATAATATGTTGTTGGATTTGGTTTGGTAGTGTTTTGTTAAGGATTTTTCCATCTATGTTCATCAGTGATATTGGCCTGTAATTTTCTCTTTTTGTTATATCCTTGTCTGGTTTTGGTATCAGGGTGATGGTGGACTCATAGAATGAATTGGGGGTGTTCTGTCCACTGCAGATTTTTGAAATAGTTTGAAAAGGCTCTGTGTTAGCTCTTATCTAAATGTTTGATAGAATTCTCCTGTGAAGCCATCTGGGCCTGGACTTTTGTTTGTTTGAAGATTTTTAATCACAGTTTCAATTTCATTATTTGTGATTGGTCTCTTCATATATTCTATTTCTTCCTGGCTCAGCCTTGGAAGGTTGTACTTTTCTAAGACTGTCCATTTCTTCCAGGTTTTCCATTTTACTGCCATATAATTTCTTGTAGTAGTCTCTTATGATCCTTTGCATTTCTGTGGTGTCAATTGTAGCTTCTCCTTTTGCATTTCTAATTTTATTGATTTGAGTCCTCTCCATTTTTTTTTCCTGATGAGTCTGTCTGGCTAAATGTTTATCAGTTTCATTTATCATCTCAAAAAACCAGCTTTTAGTTTCATTGATCTTTGCTATTGTTTTCTTCATTTCTATTTCATTTGTTTCTGCTCTAATATTAATGATTTCTTTCCTTCTACTAACTTTGGGTTTTGTTTGTTCTTCTTTCTCTCATTGCTTTAGGTGTAAGGTTAGGTTGTTTATTTGAGATTTTTCTTGTTTCTTGAGGTAGGATTGTGTTGCTGTAAACTTCCCTATTAGAACTGCTTTTGCTGCATCCTGTACATTTTAGGTCATCATGTATTCATTGTCATTTGTCTCTATGTATGTTTTCATTTCCTCTTTGATTTCATCAGTGATCTCTTGGTTATTTCATAGCATATTGTTTAGCCTCCATATGTTTGTATTTTTAACAGTTCTTTTTTTCCTGTAATTGATTTATAATCTCATAGGATTGTGGTAGGAAAAGATGATTTATACAATTTCAATTTTCTTAAATTTACTGAGGCTTGATTTGTGACCCAGGATGTGATCTATCCTGGAGAATGGTCTGTGAGCACTTGAGAATAAAGTGTGTTCTGCCACTTTTGGTTTGAATGTCCCATAAATATAAATTACGTCTATTTGGTCTCTTGTGTCATTTAAAGCTTGGGTTTCCTTATTCATTTTCTGTCTTGACGATCTGTCCATCGGTGTAAGTGGGGTGTTAATGCCCCCCACTATTATTGTGTTACTGTTGATTTCCCCTTTATAAGTGTTAGCATTTGCTTCATTTATAGAGGTGCTCCTAGTTTGGGTGCATAAATATTTACAATGGTTATATCTTCTTCTTGGCTTGATCCCATGATCATTATGTAGTGTCTTTCCTTGTCTCTTTTAATAGTCTTTATTTTAAAGTCTATCTTGTCTGATATGTGTATTGCTCCTCCAACTTTCTTTTGATTCCCATTTGCATGGAATATCTTTTTCCATCCCCTTACTCTCAGTCTGTATGTGTCCCTAGGTCTGAAGTGGGTTTCTTGTAGATAGCATATATATGGGTCTTGTTTTTGTATCCATTCATCCAGTCTGTAGCTTTTGGTTTGAGCATTTAATCCAATTACATTTATGGTACTTATTGATTTGTATGTTCCTATTGTCATTTTCTTAATTGTGGCTTCATTTTTGTAGATCTTTTTATTCTTTTGCGTTTCCCTCCTGGAGAAGTTCCTTTGGCTCTTGGAGAGCTAAAGGAATTTCCTTTAACAGTTGTTGTAAAGCTGGTATGATGGTGCTGAATTCTCTTAGCTTTTGCTTTTCTGTATATCGTGTGATTTCTCTGTCAAATCTGAATTAAATCCTTGCTGGGTAGATTAATCTTGGTTGTAGGTTTTTCCCTTTCATCAGTTTAAGTATATTATGTAACTTTCTTCTGCCCTACAAAGGTTCTGCTGAAAAATGTGCTGATAACCTTATGGGGATTCCCTTGTATGTATGTCATTTGTTGCTTTTCTCTTGCTGCTTTTTATGTTTTTTCTTTGTATTTAATTTTTTGTTAGTTTGATCAATATGTGTCTTGGTATGTTTCTCCTTAAGTTTATCCTGTATGGGACTCTCTGTTCTTTCTGGACTTGATTATTTCCTTTCCCATGTTAGGGAAGTTTTCAACTATAATCTATTCAAATATTTTCTCAGATCCTGTTTTTCTCTTCTTCTTCTGGGACCCCGATAATTCGAATGTTGGTGCATTTAATGTTGTCCCAGAGGTCTCTGAGACTGTCCCCAATTCTTTTCATTCTTTTTTCTTTGTTCTGTGGGAGTGATTTCCACCATTCTATCTTCTAACACACTTATCCATTCTTCTACCTCAGTTTTTCTGCTATTGATTCCTTCTATTTTATTTTTCATTTCAGTTATTGTGCTATTCACCACTGATTGTTTGTCCTTTAGTTCTTCTAGGCACTTGTTAAACATTTCTTGTATCTTCTCAACCCGAACCTCCATTCTATTTCTGAGATCTTGGATCATCTTTCCTATCATTACCCTGAATTCTTTTTCAGGTAGATTGCCTGTTTCTTCTTTATTTATTTGGTCTTGTGGGATTTTACCTTGCCCCTTCATTTGCAACATATTTCTCTGTTATCTAATCTTGTCTAAGCTACTGTGTTTATTGTCTCCTTTCATCAGGCTGCAGGGTCATAGCTCTTCTTGCTTCTGGTATCTGCCCCTTTGTGGGTGAGGTTGGTCCAGGGGCTTGTTTAGGCTTCTTGGTGGGAGGGATTGTTACCTGTGCTCTGGTGGGTGGTGCTGAGTCTTTTCCCTCTGAAGGCCAGGGCCACATCAGGTGAACTGTTTTGGGGTGTCTATGAGCTTAATACCACTTCATGCAGCCTGTCTGCTGATGCATGGGTCTGTGTTCCTGTCTTGCTGGTTGTTTGGCATTAGGTGTCCAACACTGGAACCTGCAAGCAGCTGTGTGGGGACAGGTCTTGGTGATGATATGGATACCTCTGGGAGCATGCACACTGATTAATATTCTCTGTGCCCATGAATTCTTTGGTGGTCCACTGTCCTGGATTCAGTGCTCCCACCATGGAGGCTCAGGCCTGATCCCAGGCTCTACAACCAAGAGCCCATAAGCTGCACAGTGCGGCCAGAGAAAAAAGAAAAAAAATGAAATTAAAAAAAATGAAAACCCAAGACAAATAGCAAAAACAGAGAGGACCTTCAAGATGGTGGAGGGTTAAGACATGGAGATCATCTTCCTCTCCACAAATACATCTACATGTGGAACAACTCCTACAGAACACCTACTGAAAGCTGGCAGAAGATCTTAGACTTCCAAAAAGAGGAAAATCCCCACATACCTGGGCAGGGCAAAAGAAAAAAGAAATAAACAGAGAAAAAAGAACAGGGACGGGACCTGAACATCTGGGAAGGAGCTGTGAAAGAGGAGAAGTTTCCACACACTAGGGAGCCCCTTCAGTGGCGGGGATGAAGAGTGGCCAGGGGGGAAGCTTTGGAGCCATGGAGGAGGGTGCAGCAACAGGGGTGCAGAGGGCAAAGCAGAGAGATTCCCTCACAGAGGATCGGTGCTAACTAGCACTCACAAACCTGAGATGATTATCTCTGACCAACCACCACAGGTGGAGGCTGGGACCTGAGGTTCAAGTTTTGCAGGTCAAACCCCAGGGAGAGGACTAGGGTTAGTTGCATGAAGATGGCCTGAAGGGGGCTAGTGTGCTAGAGCTAGCCAGCAGGGAGTCCGGGAAAAAGTCTGGACCTGCTGGAGGGGCAAGAGACCATTGTTTAGTGGTGAGCAAGGAGAGAGTATTCCCACTGTGTGCCCACAGAAGGCAGAGTACCACCTAAGCAAGCTCCAGAGATGGGTGCAAGATGTGGCTAACATCTCGGACTGCAAAGATGAGCATGGATGGCTAACACCACCGCTGCTGCCACCAAGAATCCTGTGTGAAAGCACAGGTCACTACCCACATCACCCTGGTAACCTGTGCAGCATGCAACTGCCAGGGTCCCGTGATCCAGGGAAACTTCCCCTTGGAGAACACACTGCGTGCCTCAGGCTGTGACGAAGTTATGCTGGCTTCTCCCACCACAGGTTCTCCCTGCATTCTAATTATAACTACCGTACCCCTCCCTCAATACAGCCTGAGTGAGCAATAGAGCCCTAATCAGCTGCTGCTTTAATCCCTCCAGTCTGTGAGGGGAATAGATGCCTGAGGGCAGCCTAAATGCAGAGGCAGGGCCAAAACGAAAGCTGAAACCCAGGAGCTGTGCAAAGAAAAGAAGGGGGAATTACTTCGTGCAGCCTGAGGACAAGCAGATTAAATCCCCACAATCAACTTGAAAAATGCTGCATTTGAACAATACCTGAATAGACAAAGAATGTTCCCAAAATTGAGGCGGTTGACTTTGGGAGCAACTTTAGCCTTTGGGTTTGCTTTCTGCGTCTGATTGATTTATGGTTTTACATTTATCACAGTTTAGATTTTAGTGCTTGTTATAATTTGTGGATTTATTTATTGGTTTGGCTGCTCTCTTCCTTTTTTTAAATTTAATTTTACTTTTTAAATTTATTATCTTTTAAATATATTTTTATTTTTTACCTTTATTCTCTTTTTGTGAGTGTGTATGTTTATGTCTCTTTGTGTGATCTTCTCTGTTTAGGTTTGCTTTTACCATTTATCCTAGGGTTCTGTCTGTTAGTTATTTTTTAATTTTTAGTTGTTTGTTTTTTTTAGCTTTATGAGTGTGTGTATATTTCTTTTTTAAAATCTTTATTGGAGTATAATTGCTTAACAATGGTGTGTTAGTTTCTTCTTTATAACAAAGTGAATCAGCTATACATAAACATATATCCCCATATTTCCTCCCTCTTGCATCTCCAAGCCACCCTCCCTATCCCATCCTTCTAGGGGGTCACAAAGCACTGAGCTGATCTCCCTGTGCTATGCAGCTGCTTCCCACTAGCTATCTATTTTACATTTGGTAGTATATATAAGTCCATGCCACTGTCTCACTTCGTCCATCTTACACTTCCCCCTCCTTATGTAATCAAGTTCATTCTCTATGTCTGCGTCTTTATTCCTGTCCTGCTCCTAGGTTCTTCAAAACCACTTTTTTTTTGTTTTTTAAACTCCATATATATGTGTTAGCATATGGTATTTGTCTTTCTGTTTCTGACTTACTTCACTCTGTATGACAGAGTCTAGGTCCATACACCTCACTGCAAATAACTCAATTTCATTTATTTTTATGGCTGAGAAACATTCCATTGTATATATGTGCCACATCTTGTTTTTCCATTCATCTGTCAATGGCCACATAGGTTGCTTCCATATCCTGGTTATTGTAAATAGAGCTGCAATGAACATTGTGGTACATGACTCTTTTGAATTATGATTTTCTCGGTGTATATGCTCAGTAGTTGAATTGCTGGGTCGTATGGTAGTTCTATTTTTAGTTTTTTAAGGAACCTCCCTACTGTTCTCCATAGTGACTGTATCAATTTACATTCCCACCAACAGTGCAAGAGGGTTCCCTTTTCTCCACACCCTCTCCAGCATTTATTGTTTGTAGATTTATTGATGATGGCCATTCTGACTAGTGTGAGGTGATAGCTCATTATAATTTTGATCTGCATTTCTCTAATGATTAGGGATGTTGAGCATCCTTTCATGTGTTTGTTGGCAATCTGTACGTCTTCTTTGGAGAAATGTCTATTTGGGTCTTCTGCCCATTTTGGATTGGGTTGTTTGTTTTTTTCATATTGAGCTGCATAAGCTGCTTGTAAAATTTGGAGATTAATCCTTTGTCAGTTGCTTCATTTGCAAATATTTTCTCCCATTCAGAGGGCTGTCCTTTCATCTTCTTTATGGTTTCCTTTGCTGTGCAGAAGCTTTTAAGTTTCATTAGGTCCAATTTGTTTATCTTTGTTTTTATTTCCACTTCTCTAGGAGGTGGATCAAAAAGGATCTTGTTGTGATTTGTGTCATAGAGTGTCCTGCCTATGTTTTCCTCTAAGAGTTTTATAGTTTCTCACCTTACATTTATGTCTTTAATGCACCTTGACTTTATTTTTCTGTATGGTGTTAGGGAGTGTACTATTTTCATTCTTTTACATGTAGCTATCCATAGTCCAAGCACATTATTGAAGAGGCTGTCTTTTCTCTGTTGTATATTCTTCCCTCTTTTATCAAAGATAAGTGACCGTATGTACATGGGTTTATCTCTGGGATTTCTATTCTGTTCCATTGCTCTATATATCTGCTTTTGTGTCAGAACCATACTGTATTGATTACTGTAGATTTGTAGTATAGTCTGAAGTCAGGGAGCCTGATTCTTCCAGCTCCATATTTCTTTCACAAAATTGCTTCAGCTATTCTGTGTCTTCGGTGTTTCCATAGAAATTGTGAAAATTTTTGTTCTAGTTCTGTGAAAACTGTCATTGGTAATTTGATATGGATTGCATTGAATCTGTAGAGTGTTTTGGGTAGTATGGTCATTTTCACAATGTTGATTTTTCCAATGCAAGAACATGGTATATCTCTCCATCTGTTTGTATCATATTTAATTTCATTCATCAGTGTCTTATAGTTTTCTGTATAAAGATCTGTTGTATTCATAGGTAGGTTTATTCCTAGGTATTTTATTCTTTTTGTTGAGATGGTAAATAGGAGTGTTTCTTTAATTTCTCTTTCATATTTTTCATCATTAGTGTATAGGAATGCAAGAGATTTCTGTGTATTAATTTTGTATCCTGATACTTTACTAAAATCATTGAGTAGCTCTACTGGTTTTCTGGTAGCATCTTTAGGACTCTCTATTTATAATATCATGTCATCTGCAAATAGTGATAGATTTACTTCTTCTTTTGCAATTTGGATTCTTTTATTTCTTTTTCTTCTCTGATGGCTGTGGCTAAAACTTCCCAAACTATGCTGAATAATAGTAGTAAGGATAGGCAACCTTGTCTTATTCCTGATCTTAGTGGAAATGGTTTCACTTTTTCACCATTGAGAATGATGCTGGCTGTGGGTTTGGCATACATGGTCTTTATTATGTTGAGGTAAGTTCCCACTATGCCTACTTTATGGAGGATTTTTATCATAAATGGGTGTTGAATTTTGTCGAAAGCTTTTTCTATATCTATTGGGATGATCATATGGTTTTTGTCCTTCAATTTGTTTAAAGTGCCTTATAACATCAATTGAGTTGTGTATACTGAAGACTCCTTTTATTCCTGGGATAAACCCCACTTGATCATGGTGTATGATACTTTTAATGTGCTGTTGGATGCTGTTTGCTACGGTTTTGTTGACAATTTTTGCATCTATGTTCATCAGTGATACTGGTCTGTAGTTTTCTTTCTTTGTGACATCTTTGTCTGGTTTTGGCATCAGGGTGATTGTAGCCTCGTAGAATGTGTTTGGGAGTGTTCCTCCCTCTGCTATATTTTGGAAGATTTTGAGAAGTATAGGTGTTAGCTCTTCTCTAAATGTTTGATAGAATTCGCTTGTGAAGCCATCTGGTCATGGGCTTTTGTTTGCTGCAAGATTTTTAATCAAAGTCTCAATTGCAGTGCTTGTGATTGGTCTGTTTATATTTTCTATTTCTTCCTGATTCAGTCTCAGAAGTTTGTGCTTTTCTAAGAAATTGTCCATTTCTTCCAGCTTTTCCATTTTATTGGCATATAGTTGCTTGTTGTAAACTCTCATGATCCTTTGTATTTCTGCAGTGTTCGTTGTTACTTCTCCTTTTTCATTTGTAAATCTGTTGATTTGAGTCTTCTACCTTTTTTCTTGATGAGTCTGGGTAATATTTTATTAAGTTTGTTTATCTTCTCAAAGAACAAGCTTTTTGTTTTATTGATCTTAGCTATTGTTTCCTTCATTTCTTTCTCATTTATTTCTCATCTGATCTTTATGATTTCTTTCCTTCTGCTAACTTTGGGTTTTTCTTGTTCTACTTTCTCTAATTGCGTGAGGTGAAGGTTAGGTTGTTCATTTGAGATGTTTCTTGTTTTCTGAGGTAGGATTGTATTTCTATAAACATCCCTCTTAGAACTTCTTTTGCTTCGTCCCATCTGTTTTGGGTCATTGTGTTTTCATTGTCATTTGTTTCTAGGTATTTTTTGATTTCCTCTTTGATTTCTTGTGATCTCTTGTGTATTAAGTAGTGTATTGTTTAGCCTCCATGTATTTGTATTTTTTACAATTTTTTTCCTGTAATTGATATCGAGTCTCATAGTGCTGTGGTCAGAAAAGATACAGGATAAGATTTCAGTATTTTTAAAATTTACCTAGGCTTGTTTTGTGACCCAAGATATGATCTATCCTGCAGAATGTTCCATGAGCACTTGAGGAGAAAGTGTATTCAGTTGTTTTTGGATGGAATGTCCTATAAATATCACTTAATTTCAGCACGTTTAATGTAACATTTAAAGCTTGTATTTCCTTATTTATTTTCATTATGGATGATCTGTTCATTAGTGAAAGTGGGGTGTTAAAGTCCCCCACAATTATTGTGTTACTGTTCATTTCCCCCTTTTGGTTGTTAGCAATTGCCTTATGTATTCAGGTGCTCCTATATTGGGTGCATGTGTATTTACAATTGGTGTATCTTCTTCTTGGATTGATCCCTTGATCATTATGTACTGTCCTTCTTTGTCTCTTGAAGTAGACTTTATTTTAAAGTCTATTTTGTCTGATGTGAGAATTGCTACACCTGCTTTCTTTTGATTTCCCTTTGTATGGAATATCTTTTTCCATCCCCTCAGTTTCAGTATGTGTGTGTCCCTAGGTCGGAAGTGTGTCTCTTATAGACAGTATATATACAGGTGTTGTTCTTGTATCCATTTAGCCAGTCTATGTCTTTTTGTTGGAGCATTTCATCTATTTACATTTAAGGTAGTTATCAATATGAATGTTCCTATTACCATTTTCTTAATTGTTTTGGGTTTGTTATTGTAGGTCTTTTCCTTTTCTTGCATTTCCTGCCTACAGAAGTTCCTTTAGTATTTGTTGTAAAGCTGGTTTGGTGGTGCTGAATTCTCTTAGCTTTGCTTCTTTGTAAATATTTTAATTTCTCCATTGAATCTGAATGAGATCCTTGGTGGGCAGAGTAATCTTGGTTGTAGGTTTTTCCATTTCATCACTTTAAATATGTCCTGCCACTCCCTTCTGGCTTGCAGAGCTTTTGCTGAAAGATCAGCTGTTAACCTTATGGGGATTCTGTTGTATGTTATTATTGTTTTTCCCTTGCTGCTTTTCATATTTTTTCTTCGTATTTAATTTTTGATACTTTGAGTATTATGTGTCTTGGCGTGTTTCTTCTTGAATTTATCCTGTATGGGACTCTTTGTGCTTCCTGGACATGATTAATTATTTCCTTCCCATATTAGAGAAGTTTTCAACTCTAATCTCTTCCAATATGTTCTTAGTTCCCTTCTTTTCCTCTGGCACCCCTATAATTCGCTAGTTGGTGCATTTCGTGTTGTCCCAGGGGTCACTGAGACTGTCCTCAATGCTTTTTTCTTTATTCTGTTCTGCAGTATATATTTCTACTATTTTATCTTCAATGTCACTTATCCATTCTTCTGCCACAGTTATTCTGCTATTGATTCCTTCTAGTGGATTTTTAATTTCTTTTATTGTGTTGTTCATCCTTGTTTGTTTGGTCCTTATTTTTTCTAGATTCTCGTTAAACATTTCTTATATTTTCACCATTCTATTTCCAAGATTTTGAACCATTTTTACTATGATTACCATGAATTCTTTTTCAGGTAGACTGACTACGTTCCCTTCATTTGTTTGGTCTGGTGGGATTTTACCTTGGTTCTTCATCTGCTGTGTGTTCCTCTGGCTTCTATTTTCCTTAACTTACTGTGTTTGTGGTCTCCTTTTTTCAGGCTTCAGGTTCATAATCATTGTTGTTTTTGGTGTCTGCCCCCAGTGGCTAATGTTGCTTCAGTGTGTTATGTAGGCTTCCTATTGGAGGGGCCTGGTGCCTGTGTTCTGGTGGATGAGGCTGGATCTTGTCTTTCTCGTGGGTAGGACCACATCCGGTTTTGTGTGTTCGTGTCTCTGATCTTATTATGATTTTAGGTAGCTTCTCTGCTAATGGGTGGGGTTGTGTTCCTGCTTCCTAGTTGTTTGGCATAGGGTGTCCAACCCTGTAGCTTGCTGGTTATTGAGTGGAGTGGGGTCTTAGCGTTGAGGTGGATATCTCTGGGAGAGCTTTCGCTGTTTGATATTATGTGGTGATGGGAGGTCTCTCGTGGACCAATGTCCTGAACTCGGCTGTCCCACCTCAGAGGCACAGGCCTGATACCCGGCCAGACCACCAATACCCTGTCAGCCACATGGCTCAGAAGTAAAGTGAGATAAAAGGAAAGAAAGAAAAGAAAAGAAAGAAAGAAAGAAGTAAAATAAAATTACTAAAATAAAAAATATTAAAAAAAGAAAGAAGAAAACAACCAAACGATAAAACAAATCCACCAATGATAACAAGTGCTAAAATATTTTTTTAAAAAAAAGAAAGGGGCTTCCCTGGTGGCGCAGTGGTTGAGAGTCCACCTGCCGATGCAGGGGAAGTGGGTTTGTGCCCCGGTCCAGGAGGATCCCACATGCCGCGGAGCAGCTGGGCCTGTGAGCCATGGCCGGTGAGCCTGTGCGTCCGGGGCCTGTGCTCTGCAATGGGAGAGGCCACAGCAGTGAGAGGCCCACGTACAGCAAAAAAAAAAAAAAAAAAAAAAAAAAAAGAAAGAAAACACACTTCAGACAGAAACTAGGACAAATTGTAAAAGCAAAGCTATACAGACAAAATCACATGAAGAAGCATGCACCTACACACTCCCAAAAATAGAAAAAAGAAAAAAATATATATATTTTAAAAAAAGGAAGAGAGCAACCAGATCAATAAACCAGTCTATCAATGATAATAAACTCTAAATACTAAACTAAAATAAACATAAAGCCAGAAACAAATTAGATGGAGAAAGCAAACTCCAGGTCTACAGTTGCTTCCAATGTCCACCGCCTCAATTTTGGGATGATTCATCATCTGTTCAGTTATTTCACAGATGCAGGGTACATCAAGGTGATTGTGGAGTTTTAATCCACTGCTCCAAAGGCTACTGGGGTAGGTTTCCCTTTTTCTTCTTTGTTAGCACAGCTCCTGGGGTTCAGCTTTGGATTTGGTCCTGCCTCTGCATGCAGGTCGCCTGAGGCATCTGTTCCCCACACAGATAGGACGGGGTTAAAATAGTAGCTGATTAGGGGGTCTGGCTCACTCAGGCCATGGGAGGGAGGGGTACGAAATTGGGTGTAAGTCTGTGGCATCAGAGGCTAGCATGACAATTCACACTCTGTGCTTTTCTGGGGAAATCATCTCTGGATCACGGGACTCTGGCAGTGGTGGGCTGCACAGGCTCCTGGAAGGGGAACTATGGATAGTGACCAGTGCTTGCACACAGGCTTCTTGGTGGCTGCAGCAGCAGCCTTATCATTTCATGCCAATCTCTGGTGTCCACACTGATAGCCATGGCATGTGCCTGACTCTGTAGCTGGTTTAGGTGGTGCTCTGAATCCTCTCTCCTCGCGCCTGGCAAAACAATGATCCCTTGCCTCTTTGGCAGTTCCATACTTTTCCCCGGACTCCCTCCTGGCCTACTGTGGAGCACCAGCCCCCTTCCGGCTGTATTCATGCAGCCAACCCCAGTCCTCTCCCTGGGGTCCTACCTCCAAAGCCTGAGCCTCAGCTCCCAGCCCCCACCTACCCTGGCGGGTGAGCAGAAAAGCCTCTTAGGCTTGTCAGTGCAGGTCACCAGGGATCATTTGCGCAGGAATCTCTCCAATTTGTCCTCTTCACCCCTGTTGCTGAGCTCTCCTCCCTGGCTCCAAAGTTCCCCTCCTCCCACCCAGCCCCATTCTCAGTCAGTGAAGGAGCTTCCTAGTGTGTGGAAACTTTTCCTCCTTCAACCTCCTTCCCAGAGGTGCTGGTCCTGTCCATATTATTTTGTCTCTGTTTTTTTTCATTTTTCTTTTCCCCTACCCAGGTATGTGAGGAGTTTCTTGCATTTTGAAAAGTCTGAGGACTTCTGCCAGTGTTCAGTAGGTGTTCTGTAGGAGTTATTCCACATGGAGATTTATTTCTGATGTATTTGTGGGGAGGAAGGTGATTTCCACATCTTAGTCTTCCACCATCTTGAAGCTATTCCATGTGTGTATGTTTCTTTGTGTGATTTTGTCTGTTTAGTATTGCTATTACTATGTAGTTTGGGGTTATATCTGTTTGTTTGTTTTTCTTCCTTTTCTTCTGAGCCATGTGGCTGGCAGGGTCTTGGTGCTCCAGCTGGGTGTTGGGCCTGAACCTGCGAGGTGGGGAGCTGAGTCCAGGTCATTGGACCACCACTAATCTCCTGGCCCCATGTAATACCACTCGGCGAGGGGATAGAAAAAGATATTCCATGCAAATGGAAATCAAAAGAAAGCTGGAGTAGCAATTCTCATATCAGATAAAATAGACTTTAAAATAAAGACTATTAAATAGACAAAGAAGGACACTACATAATGATCAAGGGATCAATCCAAGAAGAAGTTATAACCATTGTAAATATTTATGCACTCAACATAGGAGTACTTCAATACATAGGCAAATGCTAACAGTCAAAAAGGGGAAATCAACAGTAACACAAAAATAGTGGGGCACTTTAACCCCACTTTCAACAGTGGACAGATCATCCAAAATGAAAATAAATAAGGAAACACAAGCTTTAAATGACACATTAGACCAGATGGACTTAATTGATATTTATAAGACATTCCATACAAAAATTACAGAATACACTTTTTTGTCAAGTGGTCATGGAATGTTGTCCAGAATAGATCATATCTTGGATCACAAATCAAGCCTTGGTTAATTTAAGAAAATTTGAATTTGTATCAAGTATGCTTACAGCCCACGACACTATGAGACTAGATATTAACTGCAAGAAAAAAACTGTAAAAATTACAAACACATGGAGGCTAAAAATACACTACTAAATAACCAAGAGATCACTGAAGAAATCAAAGAGGAAATCAACAAATACCCAGAAACAAATAACAGTGAAGCACGATGACCCAAAACCTGCGGGATGTAGCAAAAGAGTTCTATAGGGAAGTTTATAGCAATAAAATCTCAGCTCAAGAAACAAGAAAAATCTCAAATAAACAGCCTAACCTTACACCTAAAGCAATTACAGAAAGAAGAACAAAAATTAAAAAAAACAAAGTTTGCAGAAGGAAAGAAATCATAAAGATCAGATCAGAAATGAAAAGAAATGAAGGGAAAAATAGCAAAAATCAGTAAACATAAAGCTGATTCTTTGGGAAAAAAAGAATTCATAAACGTATAGCCAGACTCATCACACACAGAAAAGAAGACTCAAATCAACAGAATTAGAAATGAAAATGAAGGAACAACTGACACTGCAGAAATATAAAGGATCATGAGATTACTACAAGCAACTATATGCCAATAAAATGAAAAACCTGGCAGAAATGGAAAAATTCTTAGAAAAGTAATACCTTCCGAGACTGAACCAGGAAAAATAGAAAATATGAACAAACCGATCACAAGCGCTGAAATCGAAACTGTGAGCAAAAATCTTCCAACAAACAAAAGCCCAAGGCCAGATGGCTTCACAGGTGAATTCTATCGAATATTTAGAGAAGAGCTAACACATATCCTTCTCAAACTCTTGTAAAATATAGCAGAGGGAGGAACCCTCCCAAATTCATTCTATGAGGCCACCATCACCCTGATACCAAAACCAGACAAAGATGTCACAAAAAAAGAAAACTATAGGCCAATATCACTGATGAACATAGATTCAGAAATCCTCAACACAATACTAGCAAACAGAATCCAACAGCACATTAGAAGGATCACACAGCAGGATCAAGTGACATTTATACCAGGAATGCAAGGATTCTTCAATATAAGCAAATCAATCATTGTGATTCAGCATATTAACACATTGAAAGATAAATCCATGTGATAATCTCAATAAATGTAGAAATAGCTTTCGACAATATTCAACACCCACTTATGATAAAAAACTCTCCAGAATGTGGGCATAGAGGGAACCTCCTCAACATAATAAAGGCTATATATGACAAACACACAGCAAACAGCTTTCTCAATGGTGAAAAACTGAAACAATTTCCCCTGAGATCAGGAACAAGACAAGGTTGTCCACTCTCACCATTATTATTCACCATAGTTTATGAAGTTTTAGGCACCGCCATCAGAGAAGAAAAAGGAATAAAAGGATTCCAAATCGTAAAAGAAGTAAAACCGTCACTGTTTGCAGATGACATGATACTATACCTAGAGAATATTAAGGATGCTACCAGAAAACTACTAGAACTAATCAATGAATTTGGTATAGTAGAAGAATATGAAATTAATGCACAGAAGTCTCTTGCATTCCTATACAGTAATGACAAAAAATCTGAAAGAGAAATTAAGAAAACACTCCAATTTACCACTGCAACAAAAAGAATAAAATACCTAGGAATAAACCTACCTAAGGAGACAAATGACCTATACAAAGAAACTGTAAAAAACTGATGAAAGAAATTAAAGATAATACAAACAGATGGAGAGATATACCATATTCTTGCACTGGAAGAATCAACATTGTGAAAATGACTGTACTACCTAAAGCAATCTACAGATTCAATGCAATCCCTATCAAAATACGAATAACATTTTTCACAGAACTAGGATGGAAAATTTTGCAACTTGTATGGAAACAAAAAGACCCTGAATAGCCAAAGCAATCTTGAGAAAGAAAAATGGAGCTGGAGGAATCAGGCTCCCTGACTTCAGACTATCCTACAAAGCTATGGTAATCAAGACAGTATGGTACTGGCACAAAAAATAGAAATATAGTTAAATGGAACAGTATAGAAAGCCCAGAGATAAACCCACACACATATGGTCACCTTATCTTTGATAAAGGAGGCAAGAATATACAATGTAAAAAAGACAGCCTCTTCCTTAAGTGGCCCTGGGAAAACTCGAGAACTACATGTAAAAGAATGAAATTAGAACACTTCCTAACACCATACACAAAAATAAACTCAAAATGGATTAAAGACCTAAATGTAATGCCAGACACTCTCAAACTCTTAGAGGAAAACATAGGCAGAACACTCTATGACATAAATCACAGCAAGAGACTCTTTGACCCACCCCACCTCCTAGAGAAATGGAAATTGAAACAAAAATAAACAAATTGGACCTAATGAAACTTAAAAGCTTTTGCACAGCAGAGGAAACCATGAACAAGACAAAAAGACAACCCTTAGAATGGGAGAAAATTGTTGCAAACCAAACAACTGACAAAGGGTTAATCTCTGAAATATACAAGCAGCTCATCCCACTCAATATCAATAAAACAACCTCATCCAAAAATGGGCAGAAGACCTTAATAGACGTTTCTCCAAAGAAGATATACAGATTACCAACAAACATATGAAAGAATGCTCAACATCACTAATCATTAGAGAAATACAAATCAAAACTACAATGAGGTATCACCTCACACCAATCAGAATGGCCATCATCAAAAAATCCACAAACAATAAATGCTGGAGAGGGTGTGGAGAAAAGAGAAGCCTCTTGCACTGTTGGTGGGAATGTAAATTGATACATGACTATGGAGAACAGTATGGAGGTTCCTTAAAAAACTAAAAATAGAACTACCATATGACCCAGCAATCCCACTACTGGGCATACACTGTGAGAATACCATAATTCAAAAAGAGTCATGTACCACAATGTTCATTGCAGCTCTATTTACAATAGCCAGGACATGGAAGCAACCTAAATGTCCATCAACAGGTGAATGGATAAAGAAGATGTGGCACATATATACAATAGAATATTACTCAGCCATAAAAGGAAATGAAATTGAATTATTTGCAGTGAGGTGGGTGGACCTAGAGTCTGTCATACAGAGTGAAGTAAGTCAGAAAGAGAAAAACAAGTACCGTATGCTAACACGTATATATGGATTTAAAAAAAACAATTCTGATGAACCTAGGGGCAGGACAGGAATAAAGATGCAGACACAGGACTTGAGGACACAGGGAGTGGGAAAGGTAAGCTGGGACGAAGTGAGAGGGTAGCATTGACATATATATGCTACCAAATGTAAAATTGATAGTTATTGGGAAGCCACCGCATAGCACAGGGAGATCTGCTCTGTGATTTGTGACCGCCTACAGTGGTGGGATAGGGAGTGACAGAGGGAGACGCAAGAGGGAGGGGATATGGGGATATATGTATGCATATAGCTGATTCCCTTTGTTATACAGTAGAAATTAATACAACATTGTAAGGCAATTATACTCCAATAAAGATGTTAAAAATAATAGCAAAAACTACCTCGAACCTACAGCAGAGCAACAACAATACAACACACACACACACAAATAAAGAAAAAAATAAATAAAAATACCAATAGAACAAAGAAACAAAAGAATTTAAAAATGAGAACAGTTAGGACTAGACTAACATAAACAAAAAATTAAAAATAAAAATATAGAGCAAACAAATAATGCAAAAAAACATAAAATATACACATAAAACAATCAAAAAAAAAGAAATAAAAAACAAAGAACACAAGAAAAAAACTCTAACACAACAAAAAAGTAAATTAAAAATAGAAAAATTAACATATATCTTTAAAACTTTTTAATTAAAAATAAAAGAAAAAATAATAAATGCAACACCACCAACAACTGAATAAAATGAAACAAACAAAAATGAATAATAGTAATAATCATATTTTCCTGGGGCCTCCTCTGTTAGCGTCCTTGCTCCCACAGTGAGCCAGAGCCAATCTCCACCTCCCCTGGAAGCCCTCCAATACCTATAGGTGGGTCTCTGGACCTGCTGTGGGCACTGTGGGGCCAGCTCACACTCTGACCTGGCCCGACTCCCACGTTTACTTACCCCCCATAGTCCACTCCTAGGAAGCCTAGACCAGTCTCTGTTGTGGGACCACTCGTCCATTCAGGTATTCCACAGACACAGGATTTACCAAGCTGATCTCGGGGATTTAATCTGCGGCTTGTGCAGCTGCACAGAAAGATTTCTGTTTGTGTTCCTTAGTTGCACTGCCTCTGGGGGTTCCAACAGTTATTTGCCCATTTGGCAGAAGTTCTAGTGTTAGTAAATGAATTTTCATTACTATACAGTCTAGGTGCTCTTTATTTTATTTTTATTTTTTTAATTTTTATTTTATGTTGGAGTATATTTGATTAACAGTGTTGCATTAGTTTCAGGTATATAGCAAAGTGATTGAGTTATACATAAACATGTATCTATTCTTTTCCAAATTCTTTTCCCATTTAAGTTATTACAGAATATTGAGCAGAGTTCCCTGTGCTATACAGTAGGTCCTTGTTGGTTATCTATTTTAAATACAGCATTGTGTACATGTCAATCCCAAACTCCCAATCTATCCCTCTCCCCAACGCTTCCCCCCAGTAACCATAAGTTTGTTTTCTAAGACTGTGAGTCTGCTCTTTAACCTGCTGGGTTTTATGTTTTTGCTGTTTCCCAAGGTAGGTGAGTCTGTGCCTATGCCCCCCAGCAATACCTATCCCTACTGCAAATTGCTACTACAGAGGTGTGGTTCCCACATATACCATGTCTCCACCTTTACCTCTCATTTCTATCTGGTCATTTTATGTGCAATGGCTGTTCAATCAGCCCTCAAGAATTGCTCTCTATATAGGTGTAGATTTGGTGTGTCTATGGTAGGAGGTGAGCTAAGGGTATTCCTATGTCACTATCTTGGACACCTCTCCTCCCAAGATGTGTAATTTAATACATATTTTTTGACACAGCTGTGTTGCCTAGATATGCTCCAGCATGAATGAGTTCTGCTTGCCATAACTCTTTTCTCCTCTGAAACCTTCCTAGCCAGGAAGACACTTATAGATGGTTTAGTCCTACTCTTCTCCACCCTCCATTTTATGGATAGGTCACCATAGGCCTAGAGAGGAATAGACTCATGCCTAGGACCAGCAAGTCACCCTAGAGCCAGGCCAGGCATTCAGTTTAATAGGGCTCTGATTGAAGGTTCTCTGAATACCTGAATAATTTAGTTTGTCCTTTTTCTTCTTGTCTGAAAACTTCTCAAAGAAGGAAGCTGACCTGTTATTCTTCTTCTGCCTGCCTCTACAGCTCTGGGTGAACCAGGAGGATGGGGTGGAGGAAGGGCCCAGTGACGTTCAGAATGGGCACCTGGACCCCAACTCAGACTGCCTTTGTCTGGGCCGGCCACTCCAAAACCGGGACCAGATGCGAGCCAACGTAATCAATGAGATCATGAGCACCGAGCGTCATTACATCAAGCACCTAAAGGACATTTGTGAGGTAGGCCCAGCTATGATGGTGCATGTGAGGGCACTCAGGGTGGGGTAGAGGGCACTTCCATGAAGAAATGACAAGCTTCCTGGGCCGTACCTGTGAAAATCCCAAGATATTAGGAAACACAGCTTGACTAACCTCGTAGATTCTGTTCTGTGGGTGAGACTCCTCCCTTGGGGTTTCTCAGTCTCTCTGTTTATTTCTCCCCTTTTTGCTATCTACCTGTCTGTCTAACTTTCATATTCATATTCCCTCTCCCCACCCTCTCTCTCTGCCTCCCTCTGTCCCCTCTGCCGGAAACTCTATCCCTATCCTCTTGTTTTCTGATCCAGTTGTTGCCACCCCATGTAAGGGCCTGACTTCATTACAGCAAAACACATTTCCTGCCAAGCCAGTGGTTTACAAACTTGAGTGTGCACCAAAGTCCCTGGGCTAGCTTGTTAAGCATGCAGATTCCAGCCCTCTTTGACCCCACCCCCCACGCAAAGTTGTGAATTCTCAGCCTGGGATAAAACACGGAAATCTCTATGTTTTGCAAGTATCCCTGGTAATACTTGTCTTCCACTATGCCACTCTGCCCTCCAGGGACTGTGGCTCCACATTGTCTAACTCCATCCCTTCCATCTTTCTGACCTGAGTGAGGATGAGAACCTTTTTTTTCTCACACTGCCTTGAGTCCAGCAGAGACAAGTTGGCATTTTCAAAGGACCTTTTACTAAACGGTATGAGAAAACCAATGAGAGATAGAGAAAATAATGTTTTTAGAAGGATTTCTCTCCCCCCCTCCCTCTCTCTCACACACACACACTATAGCGTTATGCTTGACCCAGTGAAAAACTCTACCTTGAATATTTTCATCCCCTTTATTCCAGATAAGAGATCAGGTCCTACTTTCTGTCCTCCAGACCTACTGATTAGGTCCAGGACCCACTCTGTAATCAATGGTATAGCTCTGACATTTTTCAAAGTTCTTGTTTCTTTAGAGCAGTGCTGCCTAATAGGAAGCAGTGCTTCCTGCAGTGATGAAAATGTTCTGTATCTGCAGTCTCCATTACAGTAGCCACTGATCAGATATCTGTGGCTGTTGAGCACTTGAGATGTGGCTAGTATGACTGAGAAATGGAATTTTAAATTTTATTTCATTTTAATTTAAATAGCCACACGTGACTAATAGCAACCACATCGGACAGTGCAGCTCTGAAAAGATCAAGACCATGGACTTTGGGCCTTAACTTTCTTCACCTAAATTCATTTTTTCACCCCTTCCAGACAGGTTAAAGGTTATCTCCTCCCCCTTCCCCAAGGCAGTAAGGTAGGGTAGAAAGAACAAGGGCTCTGTGGACATGGAGTGCTGGCTTTCACATCTTAACTTAGTCACTAATTAACCCTGTGGCCTTGAAGGTGCCTCTTAACTCCTCTAACCTTTGATTTTATGACTTGTCCAGTAGGCTTCATTTTACCAACCTCTTAACTTTATTGAGGAAATGAAGTAAATCTAATATTGTAAGTATTTGGGAAAAGGTAGTTTTCCTTTTCTTCCTTCCCTTTTCCTCTATTCACCTATCCATCATTGTCTCTCTTTTATCTTTTTCTGTTCCTCCTACCTCCATACAAATGGTTGATATATTTTTTAATTACCCTCTCGAATATGTTACGTGGCATTGGGCATCAAACCGCTGATATGTCATTCATTCCACAAACATTTAGTGGAGTTCTGCTCCATGCTAGGCCTTGGACATAGCTCCTACACTCAAACTGTTCTGCCTTAGACCAATAGCATCTGAATCACCTGGGAGCTGGTTAGAAATGCAGAATCTTTAATTCCACTCCAGACCTGAATTCAAATCTACATTTTAACAAGGTTCACATTTGACTTACAATACATATTAAAGTTTGAGGAGCACTGCTGTAAAATGGTAGCTATCTTACACTATTTATAATAGCAGGACATGGAAGCAACCTAAATGTCCATCAACAGAGGAATGGATAAAGAAGATGTGGTACATATATAAATGGAATATTACTCAGCCATAGAAAAGAAATAATGCCATTCACAGCAACGTGGATGGACCTAGAGATTGTCATACTGAGTGAAGTAAGTCAGACAGAGAAAGAGAAACAACATATGATATCACTTGTATGTAGAATCTTAAAAAAGGCTACAAATGAACTTATCTATAAAACAGAAATAGAGTTACAGGTGTACAAAATACATTTATGGTTACTGCAGGGTAAGGCAGGGGATGGATAAATTGGAAGATTGGGATTGACACATACACACTACTAATAGAATAGATAACTAATAAGGACCTACTGTATAGCACAGGGAACTCTACTCAATATTCTGTAATGGCCTATATGGGAAAAGAAGCTGAAAAAGAGTGGATATATGTATATGTATAACAGATTCACTTTGCTGTACACCTGAAACTAACACAACATTGTAAATCAACTATACCTCAATAAAAAACTTTTTTAAATGATAGCTATCTTATAATGTCATAAGGTCTATAATACAAGTTAGTACAGTCTGGTCTTTACCCAGCAGCCAAGGGATGGTATCAATACCTAAGTCCTTCATATCACTCCTCTGCTTAAAACTTTCCAATGGCTCACCTTTCCTTCCTGAGTAAAAGCCAAAATTCCCATTATTACTTACAAAGCCCTGTGTGATCAACCCTTCCTTACCTCTGTGACTTCATCTCTTGCTCTTTTCCCACATGCTCTCACTACTTTAGCCACATGGCCTAATTGCTGTTCCTTAAAAAGGCCTGACACACTCCCCCCTCATAGCCTTTCCACTGGCTTTCCCTTCTGCCTAAATCACTATTCCCTCAAATGTCTATGTGGCTCCATTTCTCACCTCCTTCAAGGCTTCACTCAAATATCATCGCCTTGAGACCTTCCCTGACTATTCTATCTAAAATTGTAACCATGTACTATCTTGTTTTATTTTTCTCCATTGCACTTACTGCTTTCTGACTTATTATATATTTTGCTTTTATGTTTTGTTTATTGCCTTTCTCCCCTACTAGAAAGTAAATTCCATGAGGGAAAGGGTTTTTTTTTATTGATTTACTGATACATCCTCAACATCTAGCACAGTGCTTGGCAGATGGTAGATGCTCAATAACTACTTTTGGAAGTTGGAATTAAATATAAGTGCTCACATGCATGTACTATTTTGGCAAAGTACATTCACATCTTATGCCATTTGATTTTCAGACAGGAAATAGGTTGTTATTGTTATTCCTATTTTCTAGATCAACAGTCTGAGTCTCTAATAGGCAAAATTACTTTCCCAGAGTTCTCAGGCACTGACCCAGTGGGAGTCTTAGTCTTAGAAGGATTTTGTTCCCAACTACCAAACATCTTGGCCTCTTCCTACAGGGCATGGGCTCAGAACAGCAATGCAAGTATTTATCCTTCCAAAAGAGAGAATGCTATGACCCTGTTTTGAGGAATTGCCTAATCCAGCCAACCTAAGCAAAGCTTTTGTTGGTGTTCTGCAAGTTTCATATCTCTTTATTATTCTTGATGCTGAAGCTAAGTGTTTAAATGGGAATGGGAAGTATCTCTTTGTCCCATCCTTCAACCACAGATGTCAAAGGAACGTTTAGCTAGAGCAAAAGAAGGGTAAAGAAAGCTGTGTGTTGATGGGCCAGAAGGCAGCATTTTAGCTCAGGGTTGTGTTACCTAAACCAAAAGCTATGAGGAACAATATGATTTATAAGAAGAATATCAAAACCAGAATTGGGAGTTCCAGGTTCAGGTCCCACCTTAGTCACAAACTGACTGAGGAATGTCAGGTGAATCTTTTCCATCCTGGACCTTGTTCCCCAACTCTAAAATTAGCAGGTTGGTAGAGTTGCTCTTTAAGTGTTGTCTGACTCTTACTTTCTCTGATTCTGTGAGATCTAGGTATGCTTTCACTAAAGAACGCTGTGGTAGTGATCCATGATTCTTCATGTTTTGCCATTTCCTCCTTGATACCCATGGAGGCATGTTTTACTCAGGCATGAATGTGTTAACAAGGCATAATCTACTCTTTCTGTAGGTTAAGGGAGATCACTTAATACTGCGTTCAGTATAGGAAAAAGTCACTATCTATTAGAAAATATTTATTAATTTATTTATTTATTCATTCATTCATTTATTAATTACTCCTGGGAACAGAAAATGCCTCACAAACATTTAAGTTACAATACCTTCATTTTACAAATGAGGAAGTAGGAAATAGAGTTATTTTTATCAAAGTTATTCAGTGAAGCCAGTAAAAGAAAATATATTTTTTAATGAGTTCTCTGAAAAGATGACATTCTTCTTTCTAAATCCAGACAGTGGGATAAAAGAGTACTGGCTTAATTCTAGGTCACCTTGACCAATGATTGGTGATATTACCTCTTGTAATCTTAGAAATAATATTATGATCAGGGAGACTGAGACACAGGGCAAGCAAAGTTAAATATGCCTTATAAAGTTGCCTCATCTGCCTCTCTGAGGAAGATCATCTCAGTCATCTGATATCTATGAAATAAATTCTGTCCTCAAATGCGTCCAGAAAAGCTGGAACTAGCTTTCCTCAGTCATTCGTATTACTGTCTTATACCCTTCACCATCAAGAAATTCTTGCTAGGTCTAATAGAGTTTATCATACTATAGCTTCAAGACATTTGCATTTGATATGTTTAAGCCTGGAGTTTTCAAACTTACTGTTTTTTTTTCTTTCTGTTAATTGCCTATTCTGATGATTTCCAATGGTCTTTACATCTTGGTGTATACATCGAAAATAATACATTGTATAAAACAGTAATATTTGTATAGCATACTAAAGTAAAAGGATGAGGCAGCTCATTGGCCTGAAGTGACCAGCCCAGGGATTTCTGGCTGCTCTAGGCCCTACCTATCTATACCACCTGGACATTCAAGGCCCTGTTCCCATCCTTTGCCCATTTTCCCATTGTTTCTCATATTTTTCTTGCTGATTTATAGGAGTTCCTTGTATATTCCAGATATTAATCCCTTGTCAGTTTTCCAAGTTGCAAATAGTCTTCTTCCTGTCATCCTCTTATTTTTTAATGGTTTTGTTTAATTTGAAAAAAAGACATCCTGAATAAAAGAAGAAAAGAAAACTAACAATTTAAGAATTCTGCTGCTAACTTACCTTTTGTCATCATTAGCATGAGAAGAGCTAGTCATTTTGCAGTTATTCAACATATATCTATTGAGCAACAACTATATGCCAGGTACTATATTAAACTCTAGAGATACAGCTGTGAACAGAACAACCATGGTCATCATTCCCTAGTTTTATTAAAATTATTTTCAAGACGTTTATCAGGTCCCCTGTCAGGTCTTAGGCTTCCAGGCAAAACAGTACATGATATCTCTAGAGAGTCAAGAGCTGAATGGGGCCCTGGAAATCTTTTCTGATATATGCATTTTAGAGATGGGGACACTGAAGTCCAGACTTGCAAGAGCCTTTCCCTAAAGGGTTTTTCAAACCCTAGGTGATCCAGAGGTTCTTTGATCCACCTTATTTCCCTGCGATCTTTGGAATCTTCCCTGGAGGTCATGGGGTCAATTTGTATCCCATATCAAGGCACTAATTCTATTGGTTTGGGCAAAAGGTTCGTTCATTTTATCCATAAGATGGCTCTAGTAGCACTTAGTTGTCTTTAACATAATTTGAAACAATTTTGTTAGAATGTATGTGATAGCTGTCATATCAGTGTACATTTTAAAAAAGACATCAAAATTGGTGAATTTTTGTGTGGCCATTTTAATATTGAAGATGGAAGAAAAAAAGCAACATTTTTGGCATATTATGCTTTATTATTCCAAGAAAGGTAAAAACGCAACTGAAACACGCAAAGATTTTTGCAGTGTATGGAAAAGTTGCTGTGACTGATTGAACGTGTCGAAAATGGTTTGTGAAATTTTGTGCTGGTGATTTCTTGCTGGATGAAGCTCCATGGTCAGGTGGACCAGTTGAAGTTAATAGCGATCAAATCGAGACATTAATTGAGAATAATCAACATTATACCACGTGGGAGATAGCCGACATACTCAAAATATACAAATCAAGCATTGAAAATCATTTGCACCAGCTTGGTTATGTTATAATCGCTTTGATGTTTGGGTTCCACATAAGTTAAGTGAAAAAAACCTTCTTGACCATATTTCTGCTTGTGATTCTCTACTTAAACATAATGAAAATGTTCCATTTTTAAAACAAATTGTGACAGGCAATGAAAAGTGGATACTGTACAATAATGTGGAATGAAAGAGATCGTGGGGCAAGTGAAATGAAACACCACCAACCACACCAAAGGCTGGTCTTCATCCAAAGAAGGTGACGTTGTGTATATGGTGGGATTAAAAGGGAGTCCTCTATAATGAGCTCCTTCCAGAAAGCCAAACGATTAATTCCAAGTACTGCTCCTAGTTAGACCAACTGAAAGCAGCGCTCGACAAAAAAGCATCCAGAATTAGTCAACAGAAAATGCATAATCGTCTATCAGGATAATGCAAGACCTCTTGTTTCTTTGATGACCAGGCAAAACCTGTTACAGCTTGGCTGGGAAGTTCTGATTCATCTGCCAAATTCACCAGACATTACACCTTTGGATTTGCATTTGTTTTTGTCTTTACAAAATTCTCTTAATGGATAAAATTTCAATTCCCTGGAAGACTGTAAGAGGCACCTGGAACAGTTCTTTGCTCAAAAAGATAAAAAGATTTGGGAAGATAGAATTACGAAGTTGTCTGAAAAATGGCAGGTGGTAGTGGAACAAAAGGGTGAATACATTGTTCAATAGTTCTTGGGGAAAATGAAAAATGTGTCTTTTATTTTTACTTAAAAACCGAAGGCACATTTTGGCCAATCCAATAGCTCAACGCATTAGATCTAGACTTAAATCAACCCTTGTGGGTTTTGAAACAGAGTGAAATAAATAGTCAACCTTCCTTGCCTATTACCATGGCAGTCCCAGGGCTAATTCATGCCTTTTGTGATTGATTTGATAACGCCTACTGTAATGCCTTCATACTCATGCCCACTTTACTCCTAGGACAGGTGAGGCTCTCAAAAACTACCTCTGTTCAATCAGTTCACACCCACTGCCATATCACCCTATTCTCTTTTACCGTGCAGATGGAGTTAGAGGGCATTTGAAGCATGCTTAACAGTAATATCTATAGACCCCTTCTGCTCCCTATGCCCTGTAATAGGCTTTCAGAGGTCTTCTGAGTCTTCTCTTCTCCAGGACAAACAGCCCTGGTTCCTTCTACCATTCTTCATGGTGTTGCTTTTCAGGGATCTCTCTACCCTGCTGACTTCCCACTGTCTCTGTATCCTTTACTCCATGTTCCTCTGAAAATAGGGCTCAGAATTGAATGCTGCTCCCCTGCAGGGGTGTGATTACCTTCCTATGACTTCTCATTCCACCCTCTCAATCTGTTTCTTCTTCATCCCTAACTGAAAATGACATTAGTTTTTTTTTTTTTTTTGGCAGTCATATTCTACTGCCAACTCATCTTAACTTACATGCCCTTGGGGGGAGACCTTCAGATGGTGGAGGAGTAACACATGGAGATCACCTTCCTCCCCACAAATACATCAGAAATACATCTACATGTGGAACAACTCCTACAGAACACCTACTGAACGCTGGCAGAAGACATCAGACTTCCCAAAAGGCAAGAAACTCCCCACGTACCTGGGTAGAGCAAAAGAAAAAAGAAAAAACAGAGACAAAAGAATAGGGACAGGACCTGCACCTGTTGGAGGGAGCTGTGAAGGAGGAACAGTTTCCACACACTAGGAAGCACCTTCACTGATGGGGACAGGGCGTGCCGGGGGGTAAGTTTCGGAGCCACAGAGGAGAGTGCAGCAACAGGGGTGCAGAGGGCCAAGTGGAGAGATTCCAGAAAAGAAGATGGGTGCTGACCAGCACTCACCAGCCCAAGAGGCTTGTCTGCTCACCCGCTGGAGCTGGTGGGGGCTGGGAGCTGAGGCTCGGGCTTCGGAGGTCAGATCCCAGGGAGAGAACTGGGGTTGGCTGCATGAACACAGCCTGAAGGGGGCTAGTGCACCACAGCTAGACTGATTGGAGTACAGGAAAAAGTCTGGAACTGCCTGAGAGGCAAGAGAACATTGTTTCGGGGAGCACGAGGAGAGGGGATTCAGAGCACCGCCTAAATGAGCTCCAGAGACGGGCGCAAGCCACGGCTATCAGTGCAGACACCAGAGATGGGCATGAAATTCTAAGCCTGCTACTGCAGCCACCAAGAAGCCTGTGTGCAAGCAAAGGTCACTATCCACAACTCCTCTCCCAGGAACCTTTGCAGCCCACTGCTGCCAGGGTCCCATGATCCAGGGACGACTTCCCAGGGAGAACACACGGCACACCTCAGGCTGGTGCAACGTCACACAGGCCTCTGCTGCTGCAGGCTAGCCCCGCATTACGTACCCCTCCCTCCCCCCAGCTTGAGTGAGCCAGAGCCCCCTAATAAGCTACTACTTTAACCCCATCCAGTCTGAGCAAAGAACAGATATCCTCAGGCGACCTACATGCAGAGGCGGAGCCAAATCCAAAGCTGCACCCCAGGAGCTGTGTGAACAAAGAAGAGAAAGGGTTATTTCTCCCAGCAGCCTCAGGACCAGTGCTTTAAATCTCCACAGTCAACTTGATGTACCCTGTATCTCTGGAATACCTGAATAGACAATGAATAATCCCAAAAGTGAGGCGGTGGACTTTGGGAGCGACTGTAGACTTGGGGTTTGCTTTCTGCATCTAATTTGTTCCTGACTTTAGGTTTATCTTAGTTTAGTATTTAGAGTTTATTATCATTGATAGATTTCTTTATTGATTTGGTTGTTCTCGTCCACCTTTTATATATATATATATATATATATATATATATATATATATATACACACATATATAATTTGCTCCTTTTTCACTTTTTGTGAGTGTGTATGTATATGCTTCTTTATGTGATTTTGTCTGTATAGCTTTGCTTTTAACCTTTGTCCTAGGGTTCTGCCTGTCTGCTTTTTTTTTAGTATAGTTTTTAGCACTTGTTATCATTGGTGGATGTGATTTTTGGTTTGGTTGCTCTCTTCCTTCTTTTTTTAATTACTTTTTATTTTTATTGTGATAACTTTATTTCATTTTATTTTCTTTTTTTCCTTTCTTTCTCTTTTCTCCCTTTTCTTCTGAGCTGTGTGGTTGACAGGGTCTTAGTGCTCTGGCTGGGTGTCAGGCCTGTACCTCTGAGGTGGGAGAGCTGAGCTCAGGACATTTGTCCACCAGAGACCTCCTAGCTCCATGTAATATCAAATGGCGAAAGTTCTTCCAGAGATATCCATCTCAATGCTAAGACACAGATCCATGCAATGACCAGCAAGCTACATTGCTGGGCACCCTATACCACACAACTAGCAAGACAGGAACACAACCCCACCCATTAGCAGAGAGGCTGCCTAAAATCATAAAAGGTGACAGATACCCCAAAACACACCACCAGAAGTGGATCTGCCCACCAGAAAGACAAGATCCAGCCTCATCCACCACAACATAGGCACTAGGCCCCTCCACCAGTAAGCCTACACTACCCACTGAACCAACCATAGCCACTGGGGGCAGACACCAAAAACAACAGGAACTACAAACCTGCAGCCTGTGAAAAGGAGACACCAAACATAGTAAGATAAGCAAAATGAGAAGACAGAGAAACACACAGCAGATGAAGGAGCAAGGTAAAAACACATCAGACCAAACAAATGAAGAGGAAATAGACAGTATGCCTGAAAAAGAATTCAGGATAGTGACAGTAAAGATATCCAAAATCTTGGAAATAGAATAGAAAAAATACAAGGAATGTTTAACAAGGACCTAGAAGAACTAAACAGCAAACAAACAATGTTGAACAACACAATAAATGAAATTAAAAATTCTCTAGAAGGAAGCAATAGCAGAATAACTGAGGCAGAAGAACGGATAAGTGACATGGAAGATAAAATAGTGGAAATAACTACCGCAGAGCAGAATAAAGAAAAAAGAATGAAATGAATTGAAGACAGTCACAGAGACCTCCGGGACAACTTTAAATGCAACAACATTCAAATTACAGGGGTCACAGAAGAAGAGAAAAAGAAAGGGACTGTGAAAATATATGAAAAGATTATAGTTGAAAACTTCCCTAATATGGGAAAGGAAATAGTCAGTCAAGTCCCGGAAGCACAGAGAGTCCCATACAGGATAAATCCAAGGAGCAACATGCCAAAAAACATATTAGTCAAACTGTCAAAAATTAAATACAAAGAAAAAACATTAAAAGGGAAAAACAGCAAATAACATACAAGGGAATCCCCATAAGGTTAACAGCTGACCTTTCAGCAGAAACTCTGTAAGCCAGAAGGGAGTGGCAGGACATATTTAAAATGATGAAATGGAAAGACCTACAAACAAGATTAGTCTACCCACCAAGGATCTCATTCAGATTCGACAAGAAAATTAAAACCTTTAAAGACAAGCAAAAGCTAAGAGAATTCAACACCACCAAACCAGTTTACAACAAATGCTAAAGGAACTTCTCTAGGCAGGAAACACAAGAGAAAGAAAAGGCCTACAATAACAAACCCAAAGCAATTAAGAAAATGGTAATAGGAACATACATACCAACAGCTACCTTAAATGTAAATGGATTAAATTATCCAACCAAAAGGCATAGACTGGCTGAATGGATACAAAAACAAGAGCCATATATATACTGTCTACAAGAGAGCCACTTCAGACCTAGAGACACACACATACTGAAAGTGAGGGGATGGAAAAAGATATTCCATGCAAATGCAAATCAAAAGAAAGCTGGTATAGCAATTCTCATGTCAGACAAAATAGGCTTTAAAATAAATACTATTACAAGAGACTAAGAAGAACACTACATAATTATCAAGGGATCAATCCAAGAGGAAGATATAACAACTGTAAATATTGATGAACCCAACATAGGAGCACATCAATACGTAAGGCAAATGCTAACAGCCATAAAAGGGGAAATCAACAGTAATGCAATCATAGTAGGGGACTGTAACACCACACTTACACCAATGGACAGATCATCCAAAATGAAAACAAATAAGGAAACACAAACTTTAAATGATACATTAAACAAGATGGACTTAATTGATATTTATAGGACATTCCATCCAACAACAACAGAATAAACTTTCTTCTCATGTGCTCATGGAACAGTCTGCAGGATAGAGCATATCTTGGGTCACAAATCAAGCATTGGTACATTTACAAAAATTGAAATTGTATCAAGTATCTTTTCTGACCACAATGCTATGAGACTAGATATCAATTACAGGAAAAAAGTTTGTTAATACATGGAGGCTAAACAATACACTACTAAATAACCAAGAGATCAGTGAAGAAATCAAAGAGGAAATCAAAAAATACCTAGAAACAAATGACAATGAAAACATGACAACCCAAAACCTATGGGATGCAGCAAAAGAAGTTCTAAAAGGGGAGTTTATAGCCATACAATCCTACCTCAAGAAACAAGAAACATCTCAAATAAACAAGCTACCCTTATACCTAAAGCAATCAGAGAAAGAAGAACAAAAACCCCCAAAGTTAACAGAAGGAAAGAAATCATAAAGATCAGATCAGAAATAAATGAAAAAGAAATGAAGGAAACAGTAGCAAAGATCAATAAAACCCAAAGCTGGTTCTTTGAGAAGATAAGCAAAATTGATAAACCATTAGCCAGAGTCATCAAGGGAAAAAGGGAAAAGATGCAAAGCAATAGAATTAGAAATGAAAACGGAGAAGTAACAACTGACACTGTGGAAATACAAAGGATTATGAGAGACTACTACAAGCAACTATATGCCAATAAAATGGACAGCCTGGAAGAAATGGACAATTTCTTAGAAAAGCACAACCTTCTAAGACTGAACCTGGAAGAAATAGAAAATATAAACACATATCACAAGCACTGAAATGGAGACTGTGATTTAAAATCTTCCAAAAAACAAAAGCCCAGGACCAGATGGCTTCACAGGCAGAATCTATTCAAACATTTAGAGAAGAGCTAATACGTATCCTTCTCAAACTCTTCCAAAGTATAACAGAGAGAGGAACACTCCCAAGCTATGAGGCCAGTATCACCCTGATATTGAAACCAGAGAAAGATGTCACAAGGAAAGAAAACTACAGGCCAATATCACTGATGAACATAAATGCAAAAATCCACAACAAAATACTAGCAAACAGAATCTAACAGCATATTAAAAGGATCATACACCATAATCAAGTGGGGTTTATCCCAGGCATGGAAAGATTCTTCAATATATGCAAATCAATCAGTGTGACAAACCATATTAAAAAACTGAAGGAGAAAAACCATGTGATTATCTTAATAGATGCAGGAAACGATTTCAACAAACTTCAACACCCATTTATGATAAAAATTCTCCAGAAAGTAGGCATAAAGGTAACTTATCTCAACCTAATAAAGGCTGTATATGACAAACCCACAGCCAACTTCATTCTCAATGGTGAAAACTGAAACCATTTCCATTAAGATGAGGAAGAAGACAAGGTTTTCCACTCTCACCACTATTATTCAACATAGCTTTGGAAGTCTTACCCACAGCAGTTAGAGAAGAAAAAGAAATAAAAGGAATCCAAATCGGAAAAGAAGAAGTAAAGCTGTCACTCTTTGCAGATGACATGATACTATATAGAGAGAATCCTAAAGATGCTACCAGAAAACTACTAGAGTTAATCAATGAATTTGGTAATGTAGCAGGATACAAAATTAATGCACAGAAATCTCTTGCATTCCTTTACACTAATGATGAAAAATCTGAAAGAGAAGTTAAGGAAACAATCCCATATATCATTGCAATGAAAATTAAAAAATAGCTAGGAATGAACCTACCTAAGGAGACAAAAGACCTGTATGCAGAAAAATATAAGACACTGATGAAAGAAATTAAAGATGATACCAACAGATGGAGAGATATACCATGTTCTTGGATTGGAAGAATCAACATTGTGAAAATGACTATACTACCCAAAGCAATCTACAGATTCAGTGCAATCTCTATCAAAGTACCAATGGCATTTTTCACAAAACTAGAACAAAAAATTTCACAATTTATGTGGAAACACAAAAACTCCACATAGTCAAAGCAATCTTGAGAACGAAAAACATACCTGGAGGAATCAGGCTCCCTGACTTCAGACAATACTACAAAGCTACAGTAAACAAGACAGTATGGTGCTGGCAGTAAAACAGCTATATAGATCAGTAGAACAGGATAGAAAGCCCAGAGATTAACCCACGCACCTATGGTCACCTTATTTTTGATAAAGGATTCAAGAATATACAGTGGAGAAAAGACAGCCTCTTCAGTAATTGGTGCTTAGAAAACTGGACAGCTACATGTAACAGAATGAAATTAGAACACTCCCTAACACCATACAGAAAAATAAACTCAAAATGTATTAAAGACCTAAATGTAAGGCCAGACAGTATAAAACTCTTAGAGCAAAGCATAGGCGGAACACTTTATGACATAAATCACAGAAAGAACCTTTTTGACCCACCTGCTAGAGAAACGGAAATAAAAACAAAAATAAACAAATAGGACCTAATGAAACTTAAAAGATTTGCACAACAAAGGAAACCAGAAACAAGATGAAAAGACAACCCTCAGAATGGGAGAAGATATTTGCAAATGAAGCAACTGACAATGGATTAACCTCCAAAATTTATAGGCAGCTCATGCAACTCAATATCAAAAAAAAAAAATCCAAAAATGGGCAGAAGTCCTAAATAGACATTTCTCAAAAGAAGATGTACAGATTGCCAACAAACCCATGAATGAATGCTCAACATCACTAATCATTAGAGAAATGCGAATCAAAACAATAAATAGTAGTATAAATAAATGTCAACACATTATTGGCACAAATTATTAATTTGCAAACTGTTTTAAAGACACTCATTGATGGCTGAATTGGAGGGTAAGAAGAGCTAAGGTAAGTGAGATTTTGGTAGGGGTTGGTAAAGGGCATTGAAGCCAGGGATGAGGATCTTCCTGGAGTATGCCTAAATGACTTCATTGCAAGCTGTGTTAGAGGAGACAAAATGGAGTTAGGACCAGAAGTGATAAGTCATTCACCATAAATGCTCCTCATTAGGGGCCCAACAAGTGTTATAATAATCACATTTAGCTTTTGGATGAAAGCAATTGACCATAATTCATTCTCACCAGAACATTTTCACATGCTAATGATTTCTAATGAGGACAGTGGCCATTAGTTAAAAATCTACACCAGTAGTTTTAGAACGGAACACTGTGTTTGGTTTCTTTTGCCCTGACTTACAATGTGTCCTGAGTCTGATTGTGTTATCTCGGTGCTCTCTTATCAGACCAAGAATCTCTTTCATTGATTCTTCCTTCATCAGTGGCTAGCTGTATTAATTCATCCATTTATTCACAAATGTGTCCTAAATACTTACCCTGTTAAAAACACCATGCCTGGCCACTTGTGAACTTGCTGGCTAAGCTCATCCAAACTCTCTCTCCTAGCCAGCTACCTTAGATGGCTAAGACACCCACTTTAAAGAATGGTTTGGTTTTGTCAATTCCTGTTCCCTTTTGGGAAGTTTTCCTACCTGACCTTTTGGATTGGTCCTATAAGAAATAGAACATTAGAGTTGTGAATCAATCCAGCTAAACCAGTAACTCACTACTAAAGCAAGTGAAAATGTTTGTGTTTAACCAGATTCTGATAAAGGGTCCTATGACTTTTGGGGGTCCTTGTCATAAAAGGCTCTATGCTCTGGAGTCTGCAGTCTGAAGACCTTTGCTTGAGATCCATCTTTCCTAATTATTCACTGGTGGAGTGACTTCCTTCTTTAAACTCCAATCTTCTTGTATGAAAAGTGTAAATGGTTATTCCCTGTCTACTTCATGATACTGAAATAAGGCTCCCAAATGCTCAGGAAGTGGTAAAGCCCCCAGGGAGTGAAGGGCATCCTCAACCTGGGCTTTTGCTTTGTCTGCAGGGCTACCTGAAGCAATGCCGGAAGAGAAGGGACATGTTCAGTGATGAGCAACTGAAGGTGATCTTTGGGAACATTGAAGACATCTACAGGTTTCAGATGGGCTTCGTAAGAGACCTGGAGAAACAGTACAACAATGATGACCCCCACCTCAGCGAGATAGGACCCTGCTTCCTGGAGCACGTAAGCATCTTCCCCTTTGGGGAGGGTTTTGAGAGATGTTTGGAAGCCATGGAAGGAGTCTCTGAGCTATTTGGTTCTGCTCAGTTGCTTTGCCCCATGGTAGGGGATGGATTCCTCTCTGACCCTGATGTTCATCCCCTTGCTAGAGTATGAGGACTTAGGAAGGTACTGTGATTTGTCCAAGGACTCTTCTTCTTTACTGTTCTCCATGCCTTTTTTTTCTCCTTCCAGATAATTATCAGTAGGATTTTTCTTCAACTTCTCTTCTCTGCTCCTATGGGGCTCAGTTTCCATGGGACCCAGTGCTTTGGGAGGGACTCTGAACATATTCATATATTCCAGGAATCTGAGAAAGGAGAGACCATGGTCAGCATGAAACTAGACCCCTGCAAGGCATTTAAGGGAGAACACTAGGGTAGGGGAAGTGACAAGTGTAGGAAAAGGGGCTACATGATTTAGAGGAAGGAACACTAGGAAACAGGGAAGTGAGGATGTGAGTCCTGTCTATAATGATTGTCTGGGTAACTTTGGGTAAGTTCCTTACCGTCTTTGGGCTTCCTCACATGGATTTAAGAAGGTTTCACTTTATACCTCTGTGGTTCTCTAATATCTTTTGTGTCTTATTCACAGGTGACCTAGTTGTTTTGACAACTCTTCTCCCCCGTTTTATAAAGTATTTATTTTTAAAGAGATAATACATGCACATGGTATAAAATTCAAATGACACATGAAAGTGTGCAACTAAGAGTAAGTTTTCTTGCAAATTCTCCTGCTTTTACTATGGGAATATGTAGTGGGGGGATAACCCTAAGGCCACCCATATGTTCAGTGATTTGCTACAAGTCCCGGGACTCAGCATATAGTCATACTCATGGTTGTGATTTAATACAACTAAAGGATACAAAGCAAAATCAGCAAAAGGAAAAGGCACATGGGGCAAAGTGTGAAGGAAACCAAGTGTAAGTTTCCAAGAGTCCTCTCCCAGTGGAGTCATACAGGATGCACTTAATTCCCCTTGCAATGAGTTGTGACAACACTTTTGAAATGTTGTCCACCAGGGAAAATTATTAGGGACTCAGTGCCCAAGATTTCTATGGGTGGCTGGTCATGTAGGCACCCTCTGCCTAGCATGTACCAAAATTCCAGACTCCCAGAAGGAAAGCAAGTATTCTGCATAAACCACATTGTTCATACAAATAGTTTAGGCACAGTGAGCCACTCTCGTCAGGGAATGGTGAAAAATCTCTTGAGATCCAAGTTCCAAGATGCCAGCCAAGGGCCAACCTTTCAAGCAGGCCTTTTTAGGGATAGCAGTCTCAGGCCTGATATGTTAACTCTTTTTTGCACAGTATTAAACTGGTTCAGCCATTCCAGAAAGCACCTGGGTAGTATTTATCAAAGTTAAGCATGTGTATGATCTTGGGTTCCATTCATGAATATATATCACAGAGAAATTCTCATAGAGGTCCACGAGGGAACATTTACAAGGCTGTTGATTGCATGGCAGTGTTGTGTGTGGTGGAGTGCAGTTAGAAACAACTTAGGTATTTATCACCAGGGTATGGATGAGAAACATAATGGGGGATGCTTACTGTAAGGTATTATATAGCAAGGAACAAGAGACTAGTTGTATGTACCCAATAGCAATGTGTGTAAATATAAATATAGTCTTGAGCTGGGAAAGTAGAATATGGAATAGTGATTCTCAATTGGAGTCTACCCTGTGCATTGTAGGGTGTTTAACAGCATTCCTGGTCTCTATCTACTGGAGGCCAGTAGCAACCTCCTAGTTGTGACAACCCAAAATGTCTCCAGACATTGTCAACTTTACCGAGGGACAAAAAAGAACCACTAATCTATTAAAATGATCATATACTTTTACACTGTAATCTGTTAATGTGGTGAATTTGGTTTGAATAATTTTCATATGTTAAATGAACATTGTATTGCTGGGATAAACCCCACCTAATCATGGTGTATTATCCTTCTTTATGTATTAGTTTGCTTTTTAAAAAATATTAGATTGTTTACCCTCTCTTAATTCAGTTCTAGGATTTATTTTTTTTTAGGATTTCATTCTTTATCATCTTGGTTTAGGTATAATTTACAAACAATAAAATTCACCAAATGTCTACTTCGATGGGTTTTGACAGGTGCATATAGTTGTGTAACTACCACCATAATCAAGATATGGAACATCTCTATCACTTCATCAAGTTCTAATGTTCTCCCCTTGTTGTCAGTCTTTGCTCTCACCCTTGCCCTTGGCAAACACTGATCTGCATTCTGTCACCATAATTTTGTTTTTTTAGAATGTCATATAAATGGAATAATGCAATAGTGATATTTTGTTTAGCTTCTTTCACTTAATTTCTTTGATATCCATCCATATTTTTGCATGTATTAGTAGTTGGTTATTTTTCTTTTTATTGCTTAGCGATAATTCCATTGTGTGGATATACCACTCATTCACCAGTTCATTCCAGGACATCTGGGTTGTTTACTAGGTTGTTTCCATCTGTGGGATTACTGGGTTGCATTGTAGGTATTTGTTTAATTTTATAAGATACTGCCAAACTGTTTTCCAAAGTTACTGTATCATTTTGCATTCTCACTTCTAATATATAAGGGTTGCAGTTGTTCCACATGGTTGTCAGCACTTGGTATTATCAGTATTTTTAATTTTAGGCATTCTAATAGGTGCATAGTGGCATTTCATTGTGGGTTTAGTTTGCATTTCCCTAATGACTAATGGTATTGAGCATTTTTTTCATGTGCTTATTTGCCATCTGTATAAAACCTTTGGTGAAGTGTCCTTGTCTTTTGCCCATGTGGGTTGTCTGTTTTCTTACTATTTAGTTCCAAGCGTTATTTCTGTATTCTGTTTGCAAGTCCTTGGTCATATATGTGATTTTCAAAGGTTTTCTCAGTCGTGGCTTAGTCTTTCATTTTTTCTTAACATTGTCTTTGAAAAGCATAAACTTTTAATTTTGTTGAAATTCAATTTATTACTTTTTCATGATTCATGTTTTTTTGTTTCTTATTTAAGAAATCTTTGCCTAACCCAAAGTCACAAAGCTTTTCTACTGTTTTCTTATAGAAATTATGTAGTTTTATTTCTCATATTTAGGCTATGATCATTTTTGAGGTACTTTTTATATATGGTGCAAAATAAGGTTCAAGGTTAATTTGCTTCCATGTGGATATTCAGTCATTCCAGCACCTTTGTTGAAAAAACTATTAATTTCTCCATTGAATTACCTGGGCATCTTTGTCAAAAATCAATTGATCGTATATGTGTAGTTCTATTCTTAGGAACACTATTCTGTTCCAGTGATCTATGTGACTATTTATATAGTAATACCACACTGTGTTTTCTTCTTGTTTTAATTGAGATATAATTGTCATATAGCATTATATCAGTTTCAGGTGTACAACATAATAATTTAATATTTATATATATTGTGAAATGATCACCACAGTAAGTCTAGTTAACATCTATTACCATACATAGTTACAATTTTTTTGTCTCACTGTCTTGAATAATGTAGCTTCATAGCAAGTCTTGAAAGCAGGTAAAGTTCTTCAAATTCATACTTTTTCAAAACAATTTTGGCTATTTTAGGTGATTTCTATTTCTATATAAATTTATCTTATCACAAGGAGAATTTTGTTCTCTTCTTTTTATTTTATCTATATGAGATGATGGAAGTTAAATAAACATTGTGGTAATCATTTCACAATATATGTAAAGCAAGCCATCTTGCTGTACACCTTAAACTTATACAGTGATGTTTGTGAATTATTTCTGGATAAAACTGGGGGGGTGGTGGGAAGAATCAGCTTGCTTAGTTCTACCAAAAAGCAAGGATAACAACAACAAAAAAGAATTCTTCCAGCATTTTGATTAGGATTACATTAAATCTCCCAGCATTGTTTCTAGTTTTCACTTGTATAGGTCTTGATCTTATTTTTTAAAATTGATTTCTAAGTAATTAATTTTTTGCTGCTTTATAAATTGTATTTTTATTTCAATTTCCTATAGTTTGTTGCTATGATATAGAAATGCAACTCATTTTTTTTTTACAGCTGTCCCTCAGTATCTGCAGGAGATGTGTTCCAGGACACCCTGCAGATACCAAAATCCACAGATGCTCAAGACCTTTATATAAAATGGTATAATATTTGCATATAACCTATGCACATACTCCCATATACTTTAAATTATCTCTAGATTACTTATTATACTTAATACAATGTAAATACTATGTAAGTGGTTGTAAATAAAATGTAAATGCTATATAAATTTTTACTGGCATGCAAAAAAGTTTTGCTTTTTGGAACTTTCTAGATTTATTTTCTGAATATTTTCCATCTGCAGTGGTTGAATCCACAGATGCAGAACCTGCCAATATGGAGGGCCAACTGTATTGACTTTGAATCCTGGCACATTATTGAATTCAATAATTGGGTCTATTTTTTTTTTTTTTAGATTCCTTAGGATTGTATACATATACAATCACGTCATTTCTAAATAAAGGCAGTTTTATTTATTCTTTTTCAATCTGTATGACTCCTATTTCCTTTGCTTCTCTTATTGGACTAGCCAAGACCTTCACTACAGTGTTAACTAGAAGTGGTAAGAGCAGGCATCTTTTGTTTTGTACCTGATTTTTAGGGACAAAAATTCAGCATTTACTATTAAGAATGATATTAACTTTAAGTTTTTCACGATCACCCTTTATCACATTGGGAAAGTTTCTTTCTAATCCTGGTTTGCTGATGGCTTTTATCATAAATGTATTTTATCAAATGCTTATTGAAATTATTGAAATAATCATATGTTTTTTCTCCTTTAATCTGTTAACATGGTGAATTGGATTGGGATAAGTCCCTCCTAATCATGGTGTATCATCCTTTTACTGTACTATTTTGCCTGATTTTTAAAATTAGGTTACTTGTCTTTTTATTATTAAGTTCTAGTATTTTTTTATACATTGATGCAGGTTCTTTATTAGGTATGTGTTTTTCTGATTTCTTTTGATATGTATGGCTTGCCTATTTAGTTTTCTTTAATAATAGTTTTTTTAAGTCCATGTGTAATAATTCCATCTTGATATTTTTGGTCTACCAATTTCTATTTTCTATTATTTCTCTTAGGTTTTGCTCATGTCTTATATTCTCATGCACCAGGTTATTTTTTTTTTTTTTTTTTTTTTTTTTTTTTTTTTTTGGTGGTACGCGGGCCTCTCCCGTTGTGGAGCACAGGCTCCAGACGCGCAGGCTCAGCGGCCATGGCTCATGGGCCCAGCCGCTCCACGGCACGCGGGATCTTCCCAGACCAGGGCACAAACCTGTGTCCCCTGCATCGGCAGGTGGACTCTCAACTGCTGTGCCACCAGGGAAGCCCACACCACGTTATTTTTGAATGAGTACTGAACAATGTATATAAAAAATTGTAGAGATTTTTGTAAAACTTGGAAATAATTTCAAACTTACAGAAAAGCTAAAAAAATAAGAACAGTATAAAGGGTACCCATACAGGCATACCTCAGAGATGTAGGTTTGGTTCCAGACCACCACAATAAAGTGAACCACACAAATTTTTTGGTTTCCCAGTGCATATAAAAGTTATGTTTACATTATGCTGTTGTCTATTAAGTGTGCAAGGCATTATGTCTCAAAAACAATATATATGCCTTACTTAAAAATACTTTGTTGCTGAAAAATGCTAACCACCATCTGAGCCTTCAGCAAGTCATAATCTTTTTGCTGGTGGAGGGTCTTGCCTTGACATTGATAGCTGCTGATCAGGGTGTTAGTTGCTGAAGGTTGGGGTAACTGTGGCAATTTCTTAAAATAAAACAATGAAGTTTGCTGTCAATTGATTTTTCCTTTCATGAATGATTTCTCTGTAGCATGCACCGCTGTTTGACAGTACTTTACCCACAGCAGAATTTCTTTCAAAATGGAAATTCTCTCAAACTCTGCCACTGTTTTAGAAACTGAGTTTATTTAATATTCTAAACCTTTTGTTGTCATTTCAACTATCTTCACAGCATCTTCACCAGAAGTTGATTCCATCTTCAGAAACCTCTTTCTTTGCTCATCTGTAATAAGCAACTTCTCATCCATTAAAGTTTTACCATGAGATTGCAGCAATTCAGTCACATCTTCAGCCTCCACTCCTAATTCTACTTCTCTTGCTATTTCCACTACATCTGCAATTACTTCCTCCACTGAAATCTTGAACTTTTCAAAGTCATCCATGAGGGTTGGAATCAACTTCTTCTGAACTCCTGTTAACGTTGGTATTTTGACCTCTTCCCATGAATCACGAATGTTCTTAATGGCACCTAGAATGGTGAATCCTTCCCAGAAGGTTTTCAATTTGCTTTGTCTAGATCCATCAGAGGAATCACTGTCTATGGGAGCTATAGCCTTAAAAATGTATTTCTTAATCATAAGACTTAAAAGTCAAAATTACTCTTTGATCCATGGGCTGTGTTAGCAGGCATGATAACAACATTAATCTCATTGTACATCTCCATCAGAGCTCTTGGGTGACCAGGTGAATTGTCAATGAGCAGTAATATTTTGCAAAGAATTTTTTTCTAAGCAGTAAGTCTCAACAGGGGACCTAAAATTTTCAGTAAATCATGTTGTTGTAAACAGATTTGCTGTCATCCATAGAGCACAGGCAGAGTAGATTTAACATAATTCTTAAAGGCCTCAGGATTTTCGGAATGGTAAATGAGCACTAGCTTCAACTTAAAATCAACCAGCTGCATTAGCTCCTAACAAAATAGTCAGCCTGCCTTTTTTTTTTTTTTTTTTTTTTTTTTTTTTTGTGGTACGCGGGCCTCTCACTGTTGTGGCCTCTCCCGTTGCGGAGCACAGGCTCCGAACGCACAGGCTCAGCGGCCACGGCTCACGGGCCCAGCCGCTCCGCGGCATGTGGGATCTTCCTGAACTGGGGCACAAACCCGTGTCCCCTGCATCAGCAGGCGGACTCTAAACCACTGCGCCACCAGAGAAGCCCCAGCCTGCCCTTTTAAGCTTTGAAGCCAGTCACTGACTTCCTCTCTAGCTGTGAACATCCTAGAGGGCATCTTCTTTTTATGGAAGGCTGTTTTGCCTACACTGAAAATCTGTTGTTTAGTGTAGCCACCTTCCTTTATTATCTTAGCTAGATCTTCTAGATAACTTGCTGCAGCTTCTACATTAGCACTTGCTGCTTCACCTTGCACTTTTATGTTATGGAGATGGCTTCTTTCCTTAGACCTCATGAACCAACCTCTGCTAGCTTCACTCTTTTCTCTGCAGCTTCCTCACTTCTTTCAGCCTTTGTAGAATTGAAGAGAGTTAGATTCTTGTTCTGGATTAGGCTTTGACTTAGGGGAATATTGTGGCTGGTTTGATCTTCTATCCAGACAACTAAAACTTTCTCCATATCAGCAATAAGGCTGTTTCAATTTCTTATCATTTGTGTGTTAACTGGAGTAGCACTTTTAATTTCCTTCAAGAACTTTTCCCTTGCCTTCACAGCTTGGCTGTTTGGCACAAGAGGCCTAACTTTTAGCCTATCTCGGCTTTTATCATACCTTCCTCACTAAGTTTAATTATTCTAGCTTTTGATTTAAAGTGCGAGACATGTGTCGCTTCCTCTCACTTGAACACTAGAGGCCATTGTAATGTTATTAATTGGCTTAACTTCAATATTGTGTCTCAAGTAATAGTGAGCCCCAAGGAGTGGGAGAGAGATGGAGGAACAGTGGAGCAGTCAGAATACACAACATTTATACACTGAATTCACCTTCTTACCTGGGTGAGGTTTGTATCACCCTCAAGCAATTACAACATTAACATCAAAGATCACTGATCACAGATTACCATAACAAATATAGTAATAGTGAAAAAGCTTGAAACATTCCAAGAATTGCCAAAATGTGGCATAGAGACATGACGTGAGCAAATGCTGTTGGAAGAATGGCGCCAATAGACTTGCTCAACCAGGATTGTCCCAAACTTCAACTTGTAAAAAACAATGTGAAGTGCAGTAAAGTGAAGTGCAATGAAATGAAGGATGCCTGTATACCATTTACCCAGATTCACCTAATATTAACATTCTATTTTTTAGTTTTCTAAGGAACCCCCATACTGTTCTCCATAGTGGCTGTATCAATTTACATTCCCACCAACAGTGCAAGAGGGTTCCCTTTTCTCCATACACTCTCCAGCATTTATTGTAGATTTTCTGATGATGCCCATTCTAAACGGTGTGAGGTGATACCTTATTGTAATTTTGATTTGCATTTCTCTAATAATTAGTGATGTTGAGCATCTTTTCATGTGCCTTTTGGCCATCTGTATGTCTTCTTTGGAGTAATATCTACTTAGGTCTTCTGCCCATCTTTTGATTGGGTTGTTTGTTTTTTTGATACCATATGACCCAGCAATCCCACAACTGGGCATATACCCTGAGAAAATAACTCAAAAAGACACATGCACCCCAATGTTCCTTGCAGCACTATTTACAATAACCAGATCATGGAAGCAACATAAATGCCCATCAACAGACGAATGGATAAAGAAGATATGGTACATATATACAACGGAATATTACTCGCGATAAAAAGGAAGGAAATTGGGTCATTTGTAGAGACGTGGATGGACCTAGAGACTGTCATACAGAGTGAAGTTAGTCAGAAACGGAAAAACAAATACTGTATATTAACACATATATGTGGAATCTAGAAAAATGGTACAGATGAACCGGTTTGCAAGGGAGAAATAGAGACACAGATGTAGAGAACAAACATATGGACACCAAGGGGAGAAAGCAGGGGGAAGATGGTGGTGGGATGAATTGGGAAATTGGGATTGACATATATACACTAATATGTATAAAATAGATAACTAATGAGAACTTGCTGTATATCACAGGAAACTCCACTGTGCAGTAGAAACTAACAGAACATTGTGAAACAACTATATCCCAATTAAAAAAAAAAGCATTCTACTGATTTTGATGAATCACTTGAATGTGCTCACCCTCTCCTAACCCCTCCTCCCCTCTCTCTACATTTACACACATACACACACACACACAAACAAACACACGTACACATATATACACGTATATGTTTTTTCTTCAGTCATTTGTGTTTAACTTGCATACATCAGTAATCTTTACCCCTGAATAGTCCAAAGTGTATTTCCTAAGGAACATTCTATGGAGACAATTTGAGGCTCTGGATGATGTGATTCTTTCAAACAGAAATTTATTATATTTTTCAATCTTTTCTAACTATTCTCAGTGGTAAGATTTTCTAAAACTATTTAGTCTGCCGCTACCAGAAATAGAACCTCTGACTATCACTTTTTATGATCCAGTGCCATAATTTTTTGCCACTTGTGTTTTACTATTTTCAGGGCCAGTCATCTCTCATTACCCTTCCTTTAGAGAATTTACCAGCTTTTCCTACTTATATATTTATTTTTTTAAACATCTTTATTGGAGTATAATTGCTTTACAATGGTGTGTTAGTTTCTGCTGTATAACAAAGTGAATCAGCTACATGTATACATATATCACCATATCACCTCCTTCTTGAGCCTCCCTGCCACCCTCCCTATCCCACCCCTCTAGGTGGTCACAAAGCACGGAGCTGATCTCCCTGTGCTATGCAGCTGCTTCCCACTAGCTACCTATTTTGCTTTTGGTAGTGTATATATGTCAATGCTACACTCTCACTTGGTCCCAGCTGAACCTTCCCCACCACGTATCATCAAGTCCATTCTCTATGTCTGCATCTTTATTCCTGTCCTGCCCCTAGGTTCATTAGAACCTTTTTTTTCCTTTAGATTCCATATATATGTGTTAGAATACAGTATTTGTTTTTCACTTTCTGACATACTTCACTCTGTATGACAGACCATAGGTCCATCTACCTCACTACAAATAATTCAATTTTGTTTCTTCTTATGGCTGATTAATATTCCATTGTATATATGTGCCACATCTTCTTTACCCATTCATCTCCCAATGGACACTTAGGTTGCTTCCATGTCCTGGCTATTGTAAATAGAGCTGCAATCAACATTGTGGTACATGAGTCTTTGAATTATGGTTTTCTCAGGGTATATGCCCAGTAGTAGGATTGCTGGGTCATATGGTAGTTCTATTTTAAGTTTCTTAAGGAACCTCCTTACTGTTTTCCATAGTAGCTGTATAAATTTACATTCCCACCAATAGTTCAAGAGGGTTTCCTTTTCTCCACACCCTCTCCAGCATTTATGGTTTATATAATTTTTTTAAAAACATCTTTATTGGTGTGTAATTGCTTTACAATGGTGTGTTAGTTTCTGCTATATAACAAAGTGAATCAGCTATACAAATACATATAACCCCATATCTCTTCCCTCTTGTGTCTCCCTCCCTCCCACCCTCACTATCCCACCCCTCTAGGTGATCACAAAGCACGGAGCAGATCTCCCTGTGCTATGCGGCTGCGTCCCACTACCTATTGGTTTTACATTTGGTAGTGTATATATGTCCATGCCACTCCCTCACTTTGTCCCAGCTTACCCGTCCCCTACCTGTATCCTCAAGTCCATTCTCTAGTAGGTCTGCATCTTTATTCCCGTTCTGCCCCTATGTTCTTCATGACTCTTTTTTTTTTTTTAGATTCCAAATATGTGTTAGCATATGGTATTTGTTTTTCTCTTTCTGACTTACTTCACTCTGTATGACAGACTCTAGGTCCATCCACCTCCCTACAAATAACTCAATTTCGCTTCTTTTTATGGCTGAGTAATGTTCCATTGTATATTTGTGCCACATCTTTATCCATCCATCTGTTGATGGACATTTAGGTTGCTTCCATGTCCAGGCTATTGTAAATAGAGCTGCAATGAACATTGTGCTGCATGACTCTTTTTGAATTATGGTTTTCTCGGGGTATATGCCCAGTAGTGGGATTGCTGGGTCATATGGTAGTTCTCTTTTTAGTTTCTTAAGGAACCTCCACACTGTTCTCCATACTGGCTGTATCAATTCACACTCCCACCAACAGTGCAAGAGGATTCTCTTTTCTCCACACCCTCTCCAGCATTTATTGTTTGTAGATTTTTTGATAATGGCCATTCTGACTGGTGTGAGGTGATACCTCATTGTAGTTTTGATTTACATTTCTGTGATGATTAGTGATGTTGAGCATTCTTTCACGTGTTTGTTGGCAATCTGTATATCTTCTTTGGAGAAATGTCTATTTAGCTCTTCTGCCCATTTTGGAATTGGGTTTTTTGTTTCTTTGCTATTGAGCTTCATGAGCTGCTTGTAAATTTTGGAGATTAATCCTTTGTCAGTTGCTTCATTTGCAAATATTTTCTCCCATTCTTAGGGATGTCTTTTCGTCTTGTTTATGTTTTCCTTTGCTGTGCAAATGCTTCTAAATTTCATTAGGCCCCATTTCTTTATTTTTGTTGTTATTTACATTTCTCTAGGAGGTGGGTCAAAAAGGATCTTGCTGTGATTTGTGTCATAGAGTGTTCTGCCTATGTTTTCCTCTAAGAGTTTTATAGTGTCTGGCCTTACATATAGGTCTTTAATACATTTTGAGTTTATTGTTGTGTCTGGTGTTGGGGAGTGCTCTAATTTCATTCTTTTACATGTAGCTGTCCAGTTTTCCCAGCAACACTTACTGAAGAGGCTATCTTTTCTGCACTGTATATTCTTGCCTTCTTTATCAAAAATAAGGTGACCATAGATGCATGGGTTTATCTCTGGATTTCTATCCTGTTCCTTTGATCTATATTTCTGTTTTTGTGCCAGTACTATACTGTCTTGATTACTATAGCTTTGTAGTATAGTCTGAAGTAGGAGAGCCTGATTCCTCCAGCTCCATTTTTCTTTCTCAAGATTCCTTTGGCTATTCAGGGTCTTTTGTGTTTCCATTCAAATTGAGAATTTTTTTTGTTCTACTTCTGTGAAAAATGCCATTGGTAGTTTAAGGATTGCATTGAATCTGTAGATTGCTTTGAGTTGTACAGTCATTTTCACAATGTGGATTCTTCCAATCCAAGAACACGGTATATCTCTCCATCTGTTTATATCATCTTTAATTTCTTTTATCAGTGTCTTATAGTTTTCTGCATACAGGTATTTTGTCTCCTTAGGTAGGTTTATTCCTAGGTATTTTATTCTTTTTGATGCAATGGTAAATGGGAGTGTTTCCTCAATTTCTCTTTCAATTTTTTCATCATAGTGTATAGGAATACAAGAGACTTCTGGGCATTAATTTTGTATCATGCCACTTTACCAAATTCATTGATTAGCTCTAGTAGTTTTCTAGTAGCATCTTTAGGATGCTCTATGTATAGTATCATGGCATCTGCAAACAGTGACTGTTTTACTTCTTTTCCATTTTGGATTCCTTTTATTTCTTTCTCTTCTCTGATTGCCATTCATAAAACTTCCAAACCTATGTTGAATAGTGGTGAGAGTGGGCAACCTTGTCTTCTTCCAGATCTTAGAAGAAATGGTTTCAGTTTTTCACCATTGAGAACGATGTTGGCTGTGGGCTTGTCATATATGGCTTTATTATGTTGAGGTTGGTTCCCTCTATGCTTACTTTCTGGAGAATTTTTATCATAAATGGGTGTTGATATTTGTCAAAAGCCTTTTCTACATCTACTGAGATTATTACATGGTTTTTATTCTTCAATTTGTTAATATGGTGCATAACATTGATTCATTTGCATATATTGAAGAATCCATGCATTCCAGGGATAAACCCTACTTGATCATGGTGTATGATCCTTTCAATGTGCTGTTGGATTCTGTTTGCTAGTATTTTATGGTGGATTTTTGCATCTATGTTGTTCAGTGATATTGCCCTGTAGTTTTCTTTTTTTGTGACATCTTTGTCTGTTTTTGGTGTCAGAGTGATGGTGCCCTATTGAATGAGTGTGGGAGTGTTCCTCCCTCTGCTATATTTTGGGAGAGTTTGAGAAGAATATGTGTTAACTCTTCTCTAAGCATTTGATAGAATTCACCTGTGAAGCCTTTTGGCCCTATGCTTTTGTTTGTTGGAAGATTTTTAATCACAATTTCAATTATAGTGCTTGTGATTTGTCTCTTCATGTTTTTTATTTCTTCCTAGTTCAGTCTTGGAAGCTTGTACTTTTCTAAGAATTTTACCATTTCTTCCAGGCTGTGTATTTTATTTTCATATAGTTGCTTGTAGTAGTATCTCATGATCCCTTTTATTTCCACAGTGTCAGTTGTTACTTCTTTTTCATTTCTAATTTGGTTGCTTTGAGTCTTGTCCTTTCTTGTTTTCTTGATGAGTCTGGCTACTGGTATGTCAATTTTACCTTCTCAAAGAATCAGCTTTTAGTTTTATTGATATTTGATTTTTATCCTTTAATTTGTTAATATGGTGTATCACGTTGATTGACTTGCATATATTGAAACAGTAGTTTCCTTCATTTCCTTTTCATTTATTTCTCATGTGATCTATATGATTTCTTTCCTTCTGCTAACGTTTTTTTGTTGTTCTTCTTTCTCTCATTGCTTTAGGTGTAAAGTTAGGTTGTTTATTTGAGATTTTCTTTTTTCTTGAGTTAAGATTGTATTGCTGTAAACTTCCTTCTTAAAAACTGCTTTTGTGGCATCCCATAGGTTTTGGGTCAATGTGTTTTCATTGTCACTTGTTTCTAGGTATTTTTTGATTTCCTCTTTGATTTCTTCTGTGATCTCTTGGTTATTTAGTAGTGTATTGTTTAGCCTTCCTGTGTTTGTATTTTTTACAGTGTTTTCACTGTAATTGATATCTAGTCTCATAGCACTGTGGTTGGAAAAGATACTTGACACAATTTCAATTTTCTGAAATTTACCAAGGCTTGATTTGTGTCCCAAGATATGATCTATCCTGGAGAATGTTCCATGAGCACTTGAAAAGAAAGTGTATTCTGTTGTTTTGGGGTGGAATGTTCTATAAATATCAATTAATTCCATCTTGTTAAGTGTATCATTTAAAGCTTGTGTTTCCTTATTTATTTTCAGTTTGGATTATCTGTCCATTTGTGAAAGTGGGGTGTTAAAGTCCCCAGTATGAATGTGTTACTTTCAGTTTCCCCTTTTATGGCTGTTAGCATTTGCCTTATTTATTGAGGTGCTCCTATGTTGGGTGCATAAATATTTACACTTGTTATATCTTCTCTTGGATTGATCCCTTGATCATTATGTAGTGTCCTTTTTTGTCTCTTGTAATAGTCTTTATTTTAAAGTCTATTTTGTCTGTTATGAGTATTGGTATGCCAGATTTCCTTTGATTTCTATTTGCATGGAATATCTTTTTCCATCCCATCACTTTCAGTCTGTATGTGTCCCTAGGTCTGAAGTGGGTTGCTTGTAGACAGCATTTACACACGTCTTGTTCTTGTATCCATTCAGCCATTTTGTGTCCTTTGGTTGGAGAATTTAATCCACTTACATTTAAGGTAATTATCGATATATATGTTCCTATTACCATTTTCTTAATTATTTTTTGTAAGTCTTTTCCTTCTCTTGTGTTTCCTGCCTAGAGAAGTTGCTTTAGCATTTTTTGTACAGCTGGTTTGATTGTGCTGAATTCTCTTAAGTTTTGCTAGTCTGTAAAAGTTTTAATTTTGCCATCAAATCTGAATGAGATCCTTGCTGGGTAGAATAATCTTGGTTGTAGGTTTTTCCCTTTCATCACTTTTAATATGTCCTGCCACTCCCTTCTGGCTTGCAGAATTTCTGCTGAAAGATCAGTTGTTAAGCTTATGGGGATTCCCTTGTATGTTATTTTTTGCTTTTCCCTTGCTGCTTTTCATATTTTTGGTTTGTATTTAATTTTTGATTGTTTCCTTAATATGTGTCTTGCCATGTTTCTTGGATTTATCCTGTATGGGACTCTCTGCTCTTCCAGGACTTGATTGACTATTTCCTTTCCCATGTTAGGGAAGTTTTCGACTATAGTCTCTTCAGATATTTTCTCAGACACTTTCTTTTTGTGTTCTTCTTCTGGGACCCCTATAATTTGAATTTTGTTGCATTTAATGTTGCCCCAGAAGTGTCTATTCATTCTTTTTTCTTTATTTTGCTCTGCCACAGGTATTTGCAGTATTCTATCTTCCAGCTCACCTATCCATTCTTCTGCCTCAGTTATTCTGCTATTGATTCCTTCTAGAGTATTTTTCCTTTCTTTGTTTGTGTTCTTCATCACTGTTTGTTTGCTCTTGAGTTCTTCTAGGTCCTTGTTAAACACTTCTTGTATTTTCTCTATTCTATTTCTGAGATTTTGGATCATCTTTACTATCATTACTCTTAATTGTTTTTCAGGTAGACTGCCTATTTCCTCTTCATTTGTTTGTTCTGCTGGGTTTTTGCCTTGCTCCTTCATCTGCTTCATATTTCTCTGTCTTCTCATTTTGTTTAACTTAGTGTGTTTTGGCTCTCCTTTTCCTCAGCTTTGTAGTTCCCATTATTTTTGTTTTGCCCCCAGTGGGTGAGATTGGTTTATTTGCTTATGTAAGCTTCCTGGTGGATGGGACTGGTGCATTTCTTCTGGTTGGTGGAGATGGATCTTGTTTCTCTGGTGTGCAGGGCCACATCCGGTGTGGTGTTTTGTGGTGTCTGTCAACTTAGCATGACTTTAGGCAGCCTCTCTGCTAATTGGTGGGTTTTTGTTCCTGTCTTGCAAGTTGTTTGCTGTGGGGCATCCAGCACCAGAGCTTGCTGGCCATTGGGTGGAATGGGTCTTAGTGTTGATGAAGTCTCTGGGAGAGCTCTTGCTTATTGATATTACATGGGGCTGGGAGGTCTCTGGTGGTCCAATATCCTGGACTTGGCTCTCCCACCTCAGAGGCTCATGCCCGTCATCCAGCTGGAGCACCAAAATCGTGCCAGCCACACAGCTTGGAAGTAAAGGAAGGAAAAAAAAGAACAAACAGATAGAACCCCAAACCAAATGGTAAAAACAAAACTAAACAGACAAAATCAGACAAAGAAACGTACCCATGTGTGCACGCAAACACACACACACACACACACACACACACACACACTCATAAAAAACAGACAAACAACCAAAAAACAACAAGAGCAGAAAAAGAAAACAAAACAAAACTACCAGACAGAACCCTAGGACAAATGATATCAAACCTAAAGAGACCAAATCATACAAAGATACATACATACATGCATTTACAAAAAGAGAAAAAGGGGGAAAAATTAAAAATAAAAATATTTTAAAAATTTAAAATAAAGGAAGGTAACAACCAAACCAATAAACAAATCCACCAGTGATAACAAGCACTTAAAACTAAACTAAGAGAAACATAAAACCAAAAACAAATCAGACTTAGAAAGCAAACGCCAAGTCTACAGTTTCTCCCAAAGTCTACCACCTCAATTTTGGGAACATTTGTTGTCTATTCAGCTACTCCACAGATGCAGGGTTTTATCAAGTTGATTGTGGGGATATAATCCACTGCTCCTGAGGATGCATGGAGAAATTTCCCTTTCTCTTCTTTGTTCGCACAGCTCCTGGGATTCAGCTTTGGTTTTGGCCCTGCCTCTGCATGTAGGCCACCCTCAGGTGTCTGTTCCCCACCCAGACAGGAGTGAGTTCAAGCAGCAGCTGATTAAGGCTCTGTTGCTCGCTCCAGCCAGGGAGAGGGAAAAGTATGGTAGTCAGAATTAGAATGTGGGGGTGAGCCTGCAGCACCAGAGGCTGACATGACATTGCAACAGCCTGTGGTGCACCATGTGTTCTACCAGGGAAGTTGTCCCTGGATCATGGGACCCTGGCCATGGTTTGCTGCATGGGTATCCATGGAAGTGTGGGTAGTGACCTGCACTTACACAAAGGATTCTTGGTGGCAGTGGTGGCAGTGTTAACGGTCCATGCCCATCTCTGTGGTCCAATCTGATAGCTGTGGCTCACTCCTGTCTCTGGAGCTCATTTAGGTGGTGCTCTGCCCTCTGTGGGCACAAGGAGCAGGAATCCCCTCTCCTCGCACACCCCAAAACAGTGGTCTCTTGCCTCTCCATCTGATCCAGACATTTTCCCAGACTCCTTCCTGGCTAGCTGTGGTACACTAGTCCACTTCAGGCTGTCTTCACACAGCCAACCCCAGTCCTTTCCCTGAGGTCTGACCTCCAAAGCCTGAACCTCAGCTCTCAGCTCCCACCCACCCCGATGAGTGAGCAGACAAGCATCTTAGGCTGGTGAGTGCTGGTTGGCACTGATCCTCTGTGCGGGAATCTCTCCACTTTCCCTTCTGCACCCCTGTTTCTGCACTCTCCTCCATGGCTCTGAAGCTTTTCCCCCACCTGTTCCCACCAGTGAAGGGGCTTCCTAGTGTGTGCAAACTTTTCCTCATTCACAGCTCCCTCCCAGTGGTGCAGGTCCCATCCCTATTCTTTTGTCTCTGTTTTTTCTTTTTTCTTTTGCCCTGCCCAAGAACATGGGGAATTTTTTGCATTTTGGGAAGTCTGAGCTCTTCTGCCAGCATTCAGTAGGTGTTCTGTAGGAGTTGTTTCACATGTAGATGTATTTTTGATGTATTTGTGTGGAGGAAGGTGATCTCCATGTCTCATTCCTCCACCATCTTGAAGGTCTCTTTTATTTATTTTTATATATGAATTTTTACAGGTTGTCTAATTCCCAAATAATTTCTTTATTATTAAATTATGAATCAATGTAGGAAAGATTGACATTATCATTTTTATATTTCTACATAAGTAGAGGGTCTGTTTTCCCATTTCTCCAGAACTTCTTTTGGAGTTCTCAGTAGCCTTTCCCTTTCTCTCTATCTTTCCTCTGCTCACAGCAAGATGGATTCTGGATATACTCTGAGTACTGTAACAACCACCTGGACGCCTGTATGGAGCTCTCCAAACTGATGAAGGACAGCCGCTACCAGCACTTTTTTGAGGCCTGTCGCCTCTTGCAGCAGATGATTGACATTGCCATTGATGGTTTCCTTTTGACGCCAGTGCAGAAGATCTGCAAGTATCCCTTACAGTTGGCTGAGCTCCTCAAGTATACCGCCCAGGACCATAGGTAAGGGATTGAGGGAGGCAGGAGTGAAGGAGAGAGCCTCCTCTACATGTTAATCCTTATTGAGAATGTATGTCCTCTTGCCTTTTCTGAATTTCTGTTAGCTTATATACACAATGGGATGATGACATATTCTTGCTTACCTCTGAAGACTGTTGTGTATATAAAGTGAGACAATGCTTATCAGTTGCTTATAAACTTATAAATCAATATATACACAAAATCAGTGTTCATCATTATTGTACCACTTAGACACTACCTTCAGGGAGCTTATAGCCTGGTCCTTAGTCCTGAGTTCAGCCAAGTGAATCAACTGTTTATTCTACTCTGCTCAATAGAGTCAAATATCCTGGTAACAGACTGCCCTACTTGTACTGACCTTAGATTTCTTCTGAAAGGCTACACCCCTGGTCTTCTTTAGTCTTTTACACCCTCCTCTGCCTCATCCCAACTGTACCTTCCCCTTAGACACACAGCATGACTGGGGGAAAATAGACTTGAGACTTCCCCTGAAGTTTTCTCAAAGTTTTTCAGTATTTTCAAGAAAACCAACCCAAAAAGGATGAAGGAGCTTATCTTTCTCTGAATGGAAATGACACTCCTAACCCTCTATTAGTAAGGTATATTCTGGGAGTCATCTCCAACAATGGGAATGGTCTACAGTGAACCATCCCCTATTTTTTCATGTGCTTTGCTTCATAACCTAGAGCCCCCAGCCTATTTATAGCCTGCTTTTAATTGGTATTAAATCCGTGACCTTAGGTTTATTGCCCCAGCTCTCAGCTCTCTTCCTGATTGATCACTATAAGAATAAAGAAGGCCTTTGCTCAATTTCCCTTAGTTTCTGCTTGCTTCTCATCAGGCCTGCTTCGTACTTTCATTTGGCTCCACTGCCTGGTTTCCTTGGATCTGACTTCCAGACCTAGTTGCATAAGGCCATCGGTATGCGTCGGTTGGTTTTTTTTATGTCAAGCTTCTAGGCCAATCCCTAGGTTCATTTTTAAGTTGATGTTGTTCTTTAGCATATCATGGGTTATGTGCTTCAGTGGTCTGAAGCCCTGGACAGATTTCAGATTTGAAACCAAATGTAGTAGCAGTGGACTCTCCCTTTGTATGAGTAACACCACCAGTGGTAACTCTGCCTTCCTTGTTCTGTTGGCTGTGAGCGAGGCAGGTGTAGAAGGACCTTGCAAAGGAGGACTCTGTTCCCTTCTCCCTGAGTCTGTTTACTAGCTGGGGAATAGTGGGAGTACTAATTAGACATGAAATTTGGAGGTGGCTAAATCTCACTTAAAATATTTAATACAGCCCATTGCCAAAACTGAGTCCCAAGTTTTCTAAGGAGAAAACTTGTGAGAGCTAATAGGATGTTAAAGAACCCCAACTAAAATATCTTAATATTTTAAAAATAAAAATGGAAAACATTTATGGCACCTAAAATGGAAAGGGCCTTAGAGGAAGGTCTTCTAGTCAGACTTATTCATTCTATGGCTAGACAGACTGAGTCCCAGAAAGGGAAAATGACAAAGAACAAGTCTGTGGCAAAGCAGGGACACAAAGTATGGACAGTGGTCTGGGAACCTAACTTTTTAAAGAGCGCTCCAGGTGATTTTCATGCCAAGGAAGATTTGTGAGCCATTGTACTAGCCAGTCTGGAAGGCCTTTTCTAGTTCTGCCATCCCATGTTGTAATGAATCTAAATGACCTCCACAGGAATACTTCAAGGTGCTAAGTGACCAGAAGCAGCCACTATTGCACCTAAATCTCAGTGGAGCTGCTTTCAGACCAGTGGTTTTAAAACCAGTATATTTAAAGAGTGATTCTCAAATGTTTTTATATCACAGCTCATCTCCACCTACTCCTGAGTGTCTGCTCTAAAAATTATACTTGTGGACTGATGATATTAACTAGGTAAATTATGTATTTACATAAATGTTTTTAAGAGCCCCCCAAGGACCGATTTTAAAGCACAGCCAAAAATTATGTTTGTCTTTTAGACCAAAGCAACCCCAGGGCCTTTTGGGTTTAGTGGGAGCCAACAAGATAGCATATCTCCCTGGGATTTCCCATTCCTGTGCACCTTCACCTTGTGAGTGGAACCCCTGCATCAAGGCCTTCTTATCCTCTGGGTCTCTGGTCCCCTCTCCTTCCACCCCTAGGCTCAGGGGTGCTGAGAGAATGGCTCAGGCAGTCGCAGGCTACATCAATCCCTGTGCTCATTTGGGGTGACCCATTGGGCCTAGCACTATCCCCAGGCCATGGGCCACTCCTTCTTGCAGGCCTCAGAAAGCTTTATCAAGGTGATAGCTCCTGTGATGCATGCCAAAGTAGCTTGGGTTTGAAGGCAATTAGAGGCTAATGCCAGGTTGAAGACTTAGGTTGATAGGTGTTCAGATAGGTAGGTCTGAAATGCAAGCAGGCAGAGTAGTCCCTGAGGGAGAAGATTAGGTGGATAGAGAGTGGTAAATGGAGAATAATACTACCATTGTTTACAGATGGGTGACATGTCCCCACCCCCCCACCCAACCTTGCTTAAGCTGCTAAGAAGAAAGACTACGAGAGGGAGGTTAGCTGACCTGCCTGGAACAAGACAATCTTGGTTCAGTCAGTCTCCTCACTAGGGTGCTGGGCTCAGACCTCATCTGGAAGCCTGAGGGCTCTGAGCAGGGTTCAGGCTAGACCACAGCTATTTACTTTTTTCTCTCACCCACTCCTAAAGCTAGTGGGGAAGGTTAGAGATGGTGACATACCCCCCTCTAACCATCATGAGAAAGGCAGCCAGCTAAAAATGGCAAAGGTTGACTGACAGTATGGCACAGTGGCAGTGATAAATTCATGGCTAAGTAGTACATGGGGTCAGGCAGAGGTAATAAGCATTCTCATGCCAGCACTGTCCAATAGGACTTTGTACAGTGATGTAAATGTTCCATATCTCTGTGGTTTAATATAGTAGACACTGGCCACATATGGCTATTGAGTACTGAGAAATGTAGCTGATGCAACTAAAGAACTAAATTTTTATTTAATTCTAATTAAATGTGGCTAGTGGATACCATATTTGACAGTGTAACTCTATGCTTTACCTCCTAGAAAGTGGCTTAAGGCATTTTCCTGATGCTCTCAAATCAGGGAGGAATAGCATGGGAAACAGAAAAAGGACCTAAAGAACAGGGGTGCTTATTTATGTCAGCAACTTCTGCACTGCAACCACCCCTTCTGTCATTACCCTACCTTGCTTCTAAATGGCAAGCTCAGATAGTCTTGCCAGGGAAAAACTTTGACAGTTTTACAGAGCACAATAACTCCCCCACAGGTTGGAGCAAGTAACTGTAAAAGAATGAAATGTAACAGAAACAAATGTAATATTCTGTAGTTTGGTCTAAGAAATCAACAATTCAAGGACAGACTGAGAGACATACAGCTTCTAGACAGCATATTTTAAAGAAATTTAAGAAGTATTGGTTGATCATAAGTTCAGTATGAGTCAGAAGTGAGATCCACAAGAAAAACTGGTAACAGCTAACATTCATTAAGGCTCAGGATAAAGAAGTTTTGGGGGGTGTGTGTGTGTGTGTGTGTGTGTGTGTGTGTGTGTGTGTGTGTATGTGTGTGTGTGTTAACAGAGTTGTCTTGAGACAGAATAGACTGGTTAGGATTTGTACTGAGTATCCTGTCACTGTAGGTGATAAAATGTAGTAACGTTTGAAGACTATGGTCTGGCAGGTGTGCAGAGAACAGACTGGAGCCAGGGAGGCCAGCTAAGAGGAGGTGCTGTGTCTCATCTGCCCTAGCAGTTAGAACTCCCTTTCTTCTGTTCCTATGATTGGTCCACCACCCCACACCTCAATGTATTAGGGAAGAAAAAGACAGTTGCCCTGCTCTTCTTTTTCTCTTCTCTTCTTTCAAATTGGTGCAGGGACAGTGAGCATGTTAGTGACCACAAAGCATGTTCAGCTTCTCTAAGGAAAAGTTTGTTAAGACTGAACTGTAACTCATCCTCCTGCCTTCTCAACTAATTATTCCACCAAATGTCTGGGATCTAACTTTCAATCTTCTTTTCACAGGAGCCATTTGACTGGAAATTAGATCAGACAAACAGAGAAAACTGGGCAGGATGGTATAACCTTCAACAAGTGGGCCATCCAAAGTCCCAGGAAAATGGGGCCTAGGATTGTACTTCTGGAGTTAGAGGTTTTGAGAGACAACCCATATAATGTCTATACTAGAGAAATGTTTGTTTTATATTAATAATACTGCAGACATTTGCTGTGAGCCAAGAGTAAAACAGTTTTCATGGATTATTAAAACTTCAGCAAATTCTACTGTAATTCTCCCCATTTTACAGATGAGGAAACTGAGTCACTGAGAAGGAGAATGAGACTTGTCAAAGGCCACACCACTAGTCAGTGACTAAACTAGGGTTTGTGTTCAAGGAGTCTGGCTCCAGTCTCTGTTCTTAACCACAATGCTACATCCTATCTCTATATTGTATAGGAGGAAAGGTTTGGATGTTATTTTACTGTGATTTTGGGCAGAGTTCCCTAGAAATAGGTGCTAGAACAGATGGTAAAGTTCTCTGGACCATGCCATGTGTGAGGCTCCCTTCCTCATCCTTGGCTGGTTGTATCAGATAGGTACAAAAATAATGGCATAGCAAAGATGAGTCTGTTTCTCTTTCATAGAGAAAACGCCTGCAGGTAGGCAGTTTATGGCTGCCTTGCTGGCTCCATGATTATCAGAGACTCCTTCCAGTTTTCTCTTATCCTATCCTTAGGAGTATGGACCTTGTCCTTATGGTCTAAGATGGTTGCTAGAACTTCAGCCATCACATCTAAATATTCTTAAGCGTCAGGTTTAAGTAAGGACCAAAGAAGGACATGCTGTTTTCCTTAAAGGTAGTTTTTCAAAAGTTCTACCCAACATTTCTATTTACATATAACTGGACAGAACTTGATCATATAAGTCACCTCTTACTGTAAAGAAGGATAGAAAATGTAGTCTTTTGTACCATGTGGCATGGATTCTATCTAAAATCCGGGCTCTCTTGCTAAGTAGGAAGAGGAGAATGGATGTTAGTGTTGGCACCCAGCACATTGGTTCAATGGCACATTGACTCATCCAACTTGTAATTTTGTGTCTTCACAGTGACTACAGGTATGTGGCAGCTGCTCTGGCTGTCATGAGAAATGTGACTCAGCAGATCAATGAACGCAAGCGGCGCTTGGAGAATATTGACAAGATTGCCCAGTGGCAGGCCTCTGTCCTAGACTGGGAGGTAGGACCCTTACTAACAGGGACATTGGAGAGTCTGAATACCTTAGCCAGAACCTCACATCTTAGCCAAAGATGAGCAAAGAGTAATTATATTTGAAGAGCATCAGAAAGGATTTAGATTAGAGCCAAGGCAAAACTTCCTGCTAATAAGAGGTGTTGTGTACTTGAATAGCTTTCTAAGAAGGTTGGAGAAATCTCGGTTGCAATATTTCATTAGGAAAGGAAAGATTCATCTATTTGGGTGTTTCTAAGAAATAATTGGGTTGACTCAGTAGCCTTTCAAAGCTCTTTCAAGTCCTGGAATTTTATCACCACCAGATGAACACTTGGATGAGGAGTAATAGGTACTAATTCACTCCCAGACACAGAGTGCAAGGTTGGTTCTCTGATGCAGGCCAACCAACATACTTCTTCTTTTCCTCTTGGTGAGATCACCTCACCCTGACATATCTACTAGTTCTATCCAAGCCTGCACACTTCAGGCCACAACTATCATCCCTGCCCAACTGACAGGCCAAATTCTATTTTTTAATTATCTGCTTATAAAAATAATCCCTGAGCCTTCCATTCTATTGGAATTGGTCACGACTTCTCTGAACTCAGAAAGCCTTCACTAAAGCATTGTCTTCTGAGATGCTAACTTTCAGAGGATATACACAGCCTAACAAATAAATGGAGCTTTTGCCTCTTATGCCACTGCTCTGTTGAAGTTCCTGAGGTGTCTGTTAAACAGAAAAAAGAGCTGTGAACTTTAAGGCCTCACAGGTACCTGTGTGTTAAGTACACTATTTATTGTTTCTCTCTTGTGCCCATCAAGAGAACCAGGAGTAATGACATTTCACATTTATCTCTCAGACCCAAGTTATGAAATCTGACAGTCCACAGCTAATATAACCAAGATAGGAGAGGCAGGACATGCTACCAGGGAGGAGGTGGCAATCTTAAGCTTCATGATCATAGTGTAGAAGTTGAGTCAGCTCCCCATTCCTCTGGCCTCCACACAGGTATAATTTCTTGTAATTTGAGAGCTAGTAGCTCTCTAACTTGTCATATAGTTTAGCACATTCCAAGGGAATGAAACAGCCTTACAGTTACTTAACCAATGTCCAGAAAAAGTCATCTTTCCTTTATTCTGCTACTTCTGTTCCTCTTTAATGTACATGGCTGGAAATGTCCACAGTTCTGAGCAGCTGGCATATTTTTGAGTCTTATTTGAAGGATAATGTCCCCATACAGAGTAGAAAACAGCAGTGATTCTTTGAGATGCAAGGAGAGGAAGGAATCTATATAAAGAGATCTTCTTGCTCATAAGAAGAAAACAGCACTGGCACAGACTTATTAGGAAATCATGGATTTTCCTTCCCCTGTGTCTGGTTTGCTTTGGATAGTTTCCTGATAAGAGGGCTGGATCAAATGACCTCTAGAAAGATCACTAATTCTCAGGCACTCTGAAACTGTGGCTGATTAGCAGGCCTCTTTTTCTCTACCCCTGTGGGGATTCTCTGTAATAGGATGTTCCCAGCAGCAGTTGTCTTTCTATTCCCTGAAACAATTTTCCCTTTCCCAATACCTGGAAGACCTTCTAATTCCTCCATGGGCTCTTGGCCTCCAGTCCCTGCAGCTGGGGCCATGGGAGACCAAGAATAGCTTAAAATTCTTTGGCCTGTTCAGGGAGCTTCACTAACACCTAACATGAAAGCACTGAACTATGATTTAAAGACTCAGCATCTCAGAAGGAATTTTATTTGTGTTTGTCTATAGTTGGGGGTTGGGAAACAAAGGAAAGTCTTTCGAATAGGAGGCAGTTACTTTCTGCCTCCTTTGTTAGCATGATTGACTGGTCCTCTAATCTCATCCAAGCCCACACAACCCTGCTTGACAAAGTCCTTCTTTATTTAAGTTAGTAAGAAGAAAAATTCCTTGTGGTTAACTTTTCAGACTCTGAGGTCACTGTGCAACTGACCAGCTTCAGAAGGTTTGCCCTCTATGAAGCATTTTCTTTAGCAAGGCCTGATGGGTACATTTCAGAGGCCAGGACCAAAGTTTCGATCAAGTGTGCCATATCTAGTCTTAAATATTTCTAAAATGTCAGAGTCAGTAGGTCTTTTAGGGAACTCCCCAAAGAACATCTCTGGCCATGTTTATGCACATGTGTGTGCGCACACACACGTGCACACATGCAAACCTTGTAATGATGGTGGAAGTCTGAGAAGCCTATTCCTGACTGAGGCCAAACAGCAAGTCAATGACAAAACTAAAACTTGAATCTAGTCTCCAGATTCCCTGGGGGATGTTCTTTACACTGCTGCACCACATACTCTTCCAGCCTTCTGCTTCCTACAGCCCAGTTGCTTCCCTTTATGATATTGCAGGGACTTGTTTCTGCAGTAAAGTGTCCATATCTAAGCAAGAGAGTAAGACTGCCTTGGGGGGAAGTCCAACTCCCGGTAAGGCTAAAGGTAGATGAGTGCTGGGGAGCCTCCCACAGAAAGCAATAGGATATGTCCATTCCATGGCTGGTTGGCTATTGGCTTGGGTGGCTCAACCTCACTGATTCCCTGGTATAGGTTTTTTCTATGTTCCACCTACCCAAGCAGTTGGACATTCAGAAAGAAGTCCTGCCAGCTTGGTGGGTGCAGCTGTGGACAAGCCTTGCAAATCAAGAAAATGAAGCAGTGCTTTGCTCTCTCTGCCACTCACTTGCCTCCTCCACATGTTTGAATAAACAGGGTGGGTATCAAAAGCATCTACATAATAATTTCAGTTTGATTTGTCAAATGAAAAAGAAGAGTCAGGAGACCTTCAAGATGGCGGAGGAGTAAGACATGGAGATCACCTTCCTCCCCACAAATACATTTGAAATACATCTACATGTGAAACAACTCCTACTGAATGTTAGCAGAAGACCTCAGACTTCCCAAAAGTAAAGAAATTCCCCACGTAGCTGGGTAGGGCAGAAGAAAACAGAAAAAAACAGAGACAAAAGAATAGGGATGGGACCGACACCTCTGGGAGGGAGGAGTGAAGGAGGAAAAGTTTTCACATACTAGGAAACTCCTTTACTGGTGGAGACGGGGTGTGGCGGGGGAAGCTTTGGAGCCATGGAGGAGAGCACAGCAGCAAGGGTGCAGAGAGCAAAGTGGAGAGATTCCCACACAGAGGATCAGTGCCAACCAGCACGCACCAGCCTGAGAGGCTTGTCTGCTCACCAGCCAGGGCGGGTGGGGGCTGGGAGCTGAGGCTATGGATTCGGAGGTCGGATCCCAGGGAGAGGACTGGTGTTGGCTGCATGAACACAGCCTGAAGGGGGCTAGTGCGGCACAGCTAGCCAGGAGGGAGTCCAGGAAAATGCCTGGAACTGCCTAAGAGGCTAGAGACCATTGTTTCAGGGTGCACGAGGAGAGAGGATTCAGAGCACTGCCTAAACAAACTCCAGCGCTGCGTGCGAGCCACGCCTATCAGCATGGACACCAGAGATGAGCATGAAATGCTAAGGCTGCTGATGCAGCCACCAAGAAGCCTGTGTGCAAGCACCAGTCACTATCCACACAATCCCTCCCAGGAGACTGTGCAGCCCACCACTGCCAGGGTCCCGTGATCCAGGGACAACATCCACGGGAGAAAACATGGCATGCCTCAGGCTGTTGCAATGTCACACCAGCCTCTGCCGCTGCAGACTCGCGCTGCATTTCATACCCCTCCCTCTCCCGCTGGGCTGAGTGAGCCAGAGCCTTCTAATCAACTGCTACTTTAGCCCCTTCCTGTCTGAGCGAAGAACAGATGCCCTCAGGCGACATACAGGCAGAGGCAGGGCCAAATTAAAAGCTGAACCCCAGGAGCTGTGCAAACAAAGAAGAGAAAGGGAATTTTCTCCCAGCGGCCTCAGGAGCAGTGGATTAAATCTCGACAATCATCTTAATGTACCCTGCATACACAGAATACCTGAATAGACAACGAATCAGCCCGAAATTGAAGTGCCGGACTTTGGGAGTAACTGCAAACTTGGGGTTCACTTCCTACATCTAATTTGTGTCTGGTTTTACGTTTATCTTAGTTTAGTATTAAAAGTTTATTATCAGTGGTAGATTCATTTATTGATTTGGTTTCTCTCTTCTTTTTTTATATATATATAAATATCTATATTTTTTTTCTTTTTCTCCTTTTCTGAGTGTGTATGTGTATGCTTCTTTGTGTGATTTTGTGTGTATAGCTTTGCTTTTACCATTTTCCCCAGGGTTTGGTCTCTCCATTTTTTAAATAATTTTTATATTATTTTAATTTTAATAATTTTTAAATTTTTATAATTTTTAAATTTTTTATTTTAGTAACTTTATTTTATTTTTCCCTTTTTTCTCTTTTATTTCCTTCTTCTTTCCTTCCTTCCTTCCTTCCTTCCTTCCTTCCTTCCTTCCTTTCTTTCTTTCTTTCTTTCTTTCTTTCTTTCTTTCTTTCTTTCTTTCTTTCTTTCTTTCTTTCTTTCTTTCTTTCTTTCTTTCTTTCTTTCTTTCTTTCTCTCTACCTTTTCTTCTAGATGTGTGGCTGAAACAGTCTAGGTACTCCAGCCACATGTCAGTCCTGTACCTCCGAGTAGAGAGAGCTGAGTTTAGGGCATTGGTCCACCAGAGACCTCCTAGCTCCACATAATATCAAACAGCAAAAGCTCTCCCATAGATCTCCATCTCAATGCTAAGACCCAGCTCCACTCAATGACCAGCAAGCTACAGTGCTGGACAACCTATGCCAAAAAACTAGCAAGACAGGAACACAACCCCACCCAATAGCAAAGAGGCTGCCTAATATCATGCAAATGTCAAAACACCGCAAAACCCACCACTGGACATGGTCCCGCCCACCAAAAGACAAGATCCAGTCTCATCCACCAGAACACAGGTGCCAGACCCTTACCAGGAAGCCGAAACAACCCACTGAACCAACCTTAACCACTGGGCACAGACAACAAAAACAGTGGGAACTACGAACCTCCAGCCTGCAAAAAGGAGACCCCAAACACAGTAAGTTAAGCAAAATGAAAACACAGGGAAAAACACAGCAGACAAAGGAGCAAGGTAAAAACCCACCACACCAAACAAATGAAGAGGAAATAGGCAACCTAGCTGAAAAAGAATTCATCATAATGATAGTAAAGATGATCCAAAATCTTGAAAAAGGAATGGAGAAAATACAAGAAACATTTAACAAGAACCTAGAAGAACTGAAGAGCAAACAATGATGAGAAACACAATAAACGAAATAAAAATATTCTCTAGAAGGAATCCGTAGCAGAATAACTGAGGCAGAAGAATGGATAAATGATGTGGAAGGTGAAAGAGTGGAAATAACTACTGCAGAGCAGAATAAAGAAAAAAGAATGAAAAGAACTGAGGACAGTCTCAGAGACCTCTGGGACAACATTATCGCACCAACATTCAAATTATAGGGGTCACAGAAGAAGAAGAGAAAAAGAACAGGACTAAGAAAATTTTTGAAGAGATTATAGTTGAAAACTTCCCTAATATGGGAAAGGAAATAGTCAATCAAGTCCAGGAAGCACATAGAGTCCAATACAGGATAAATTCAAGGAAAAACATGCCAACACACATATTAATCAAACTATCAAAAATTAAATACAGGGAAAAATATTAAAAGCAGCAAGGCAAAAGCAACAAATAACATACAAGGGAATCCCCATAAAGTTAACAGCTGATCTTTCAGCAGAAACTCTGCAAGCCAGAAGGGAGTGGCAGGACATATTTAAAGTGATGAAAGGGAAAAACCTACAACCAAGATTACACAGCAAGGATATCACTCAGATTTGAAGGAGAAATTAAAAACTTTACAGACAAGCAAAACTTAAGAGAATTCAGAACAAGCAAACTGGATTTACAACAAATGCTGAAGGAAATTCTCTATGCAGGAAACACAGGAGAAGGGAAAAATATACAATAACGAACCCCAAACAATTAGGAAAATGTTATTAGGAACATACATATCGATAACTACCTTAAATGTAAATGCATTAAATGTTCCAAACACAACACATAGACTGGCTGAATGGATACAAAAATAAGACCCGTATATACGCTGTCTACAAGAGACCCACATCAGACCTAGGGACTCATACAGACAATAAGTGAGGGGATGGAAAAAAATATTCCATGTAAATGGAAATCAAAAGAAAGCTGGAGTAGTAATTCTCATATCAGACAAAATAGACTTTAAAATAAAGACTATTACAAGAGACAAAGAAGGACACTACATAATGATCATTGGATCATTCCAAAAAGAATGTATAACAACTGTAAATATTGATGCACCCAACATAGGAGCACCTCAATACATAAGGCAAATGCTAACAGCCATAAAACCGGAAATCGACAGTAACACAATCATAGTAGGGGACTTTAACACCCCACTTTCACCAACGGACATATCATCCAAAATGAAAATTAATAGGGAAACACAAACTTTAAATGATATTCTAAACAAGACAGACTTAACTGATATTTATAGGACATTCCAATGAAAAACAACAGAATACAGTTTCTTATCAAGAGCTCATGGAACATTCTCCAGGATAGATCATATCTTGGGTCACAAATCAACCCTTGATAAGTTAAGAAAATTGAAATTGCATCAAGTATCTTTTCCAACCACAATGCTATGAGATTAGATATCAATTACAGGGAAAAAAACCTATAAAAACTACAAACACATGGAGGCTAAACAATACACTACTAAATAACCAAGAGATCACTGAAGAAATCAAAGACAATATCAAAAAATACCTAGAAACAGATGACAATGAAAACACAATGACCCAAAACTCTTGGAATGCAGCAAAAGCAGTTCTAAGAGGGAAGTTTATAGCAATACAATCCTACCTCAAGAAACAAGAATCATCTCAAATAAACAACCTAACCTTACACAAAAAGCAATTAGAGAAAGAAAAACAAAAAAATAACCCAAAGATAGCAGAAGTAAAGAAATCATAAAGATTAGGTCAGAAATAAATGAAGAAGAAATGAAGGAAATGATAGCAAATATCAGTAAAACTAAAAGCTTGTTCTTTCAGAAGATAAACAAAATTGATAATCAATTAGCCAGACTCATCAAGAAGAAAAGGTAGAAGACTCAAATCAACAGAATTACAAATGAAAAAGGAGAAGTAACAGCTGGCATTGCAGAAATGCAAAGGATCATGAGAGATTACTGCAGGCCACTAAATGCCAATAAAATGGACAACCAGGAAGATATGGAAAATTCCTTAGACAAGTGCAACCTTCTGAGGCTGAACCAGGAAGAAACTGAAAATATAAGCAGACCAATCACGAGCACTAAAATTGAGATGGTGAATAAAAATCTTCCAACAAACAAAAGCCCAGGAACAGATGGCTTCACAGGCAAATTTGATCAAACATTTAGAGAACAGCTAAAACCTATCCTTTTCAAATTCTTCCAAAGTATAGAAGATGGAGGAACACTCCCAAAGTCACCCTGATACCAAAACCAGACAAAGATGTCACAAAGAATAAAAATTCAGGCCAATATCACTGATGAATATATATGCAAAAATTCTCAACAAAATACTAGCAAGCAGAATCCAACAGCACATTAAAAAGTTCATACACCATGATCAAGTGGGCATTATCCCAGGAATGCAAGGATTCTTCAATATACACAAATCAATCAATGTGATAAACTGTATTAACAATTTGAAGGAGAAAAACCATATGATCATCTCAATAGATGCAGAAAAAGCTTTTCACAAAATTCAACACCCATTTATGATAAAAAACCTTCCAGAAAGTAGGCATATAGGGAAGTTACCTCAACATAATAAAGGCCATATATGACAAACCCACAGCCAACATAGTTCTCAGTGGTGAAACACTGAAACCATTTCCTGTAAGATCAGGAACAAGAGAAAGTTTTCCACTCTCACCACTGTTATTCAACATAGTTTTGGAAGTTTTAGCCACAGCAATCAGAAGAAAAACAAATAAAAGGAATTCAAATCGGAAAAGAAGAAGTAAAACTGTCACTGTTTGCAGATGACATGATACTATACATAGAGAATCCTAAAGATGCTACCAGAAAACTACTAGAGCTAATCAATGAACTTGGTAAAGTAGCAGGATACAAAATTAATGCACAGAAATCTCTTGCATTCCTATACACTATGATGAAAAATCTGAAAGATAAATTGAGGAAACACTCCCACTTACCATAGTACCAAAAATAATAAATACCTGGGAATAAACCTACCTAAGGAGACAGAAGACATGTATGCAGAAAACTATAAGACACTGATGAAAGAAATTAAAGATGATACAAACAGTTGGAGAGATGTACAATGTTCTTGGATTGGAAGAATCAATACTGTGAAAATGACTACTACCCAAAGCAATCTACAGATTCAATGCAATCCCTATGAAACTACCAGTGGCACTTTTCACAGAAGTAGGACAAAAAAAATCTCACTTTGTATGGAAACACAAAAGACCCTGAATAGCCAAAGCAATCTTGAGAAAGAAAAACGAAGCTGGAGGAATCAGGCTCCTTGACTTCAGACAATACTACAAAGGTACACTAATCAAGACAGCACAGTACTGGCACAGAAACAGAAATATAGTTCAATAGAACAGGATAGAAAGCCAGAGGTAAACCCATGCACCTATGGTCACCTTATTTTTGATAAAGGAGGCAGGAATATACAATGGAGAAAAGACAGCCTCTTCAATAGTGGTGCTGGGAAAACTGGACAGCTACATGTAAAAGAATGAAATTACAGCACTCCCTAACACCATACACAAAAATAAACTCAAAATGGATTAAAGACCTAAATATAAGAGCAGACACTATAAAATTCTTAGAGGAAAACATAGGCAGAACACTCTATGACATAAATCACAGCAAGATCCTTTTTGACCCACCTCCTACAGAAATGGAAATAAAAAAATAAATAAACAAATGGGACCTAGTGAAACTTAAAAGCTTTTGCACATCAAAGGATACCATAAACAAGAGGAAAAGACAACCCTCAGAATGGGAGAAAATATTTGCAAATGAAGCAACTGACAAAGAATTAACCTCCAAAATTTACAAGCAGCACATGCAGCTCAACATCAAAAAAACAAACAACCCTATCCAAGAATAGGCAGAAGACCTAAATAGACATTTCTGCAAAGAAGATATACAGATTGCCAACAAACATATGAAAGAATGCTCAACATCACTAATCATTACAGAAATGCAAATCAAAACTACAATGAGGTATCACCTCACACCAGTCAGAATGGCCATCATCAAAAAATCTACAAACAATAAATGCTGGAGAGGGTGTGGAGAAAAGGGAACCCTCTTGCACTGTTGGTGGGAATGTAAATTGATACAGCCACTATGGATAACAGTATGGAGGTTCCTTAAAAAACTAAGAAGAGAACTGCCTTATGATACAGCAATCCCACTACTGGGCATGTACCCTAAGAAAACCATAATTCCAAAAGAGTCATGTACCACAATGTTCATTGCAGCTCTATTTACAACAGCCAGGACATGGAAGCAACCTAAGTGTCCATCAACAGATGAATGGATAAAGAAGATGTGGTACATATATACAATGGAATATTACTCAGCCATAAAAAGAAATGAAATTGAGTTATTTGTAGTGAGGTGGATGGACCTAGAGTCTGTCATACAGAGTGAAGTAACTCAGAAAGAGAAAAACAAATACTGTATGCTAGCACATATGTATGGAAACCAAAAATAAGAAGAAAAGTTGTTCTGACGAACCTAGGGACAGGTCAGGAATAAAGACGCAGATGTAGAAAATGGACTGAGGACACGGGAAGGGGGATGGGTAAGCTGGGACGAAGTGAGAGAGTGGCATTTACATATATACACTACCAAATATAAAGTAGATTGTTAGTGGGAAGTGGCCACATGGCACAGGGAGATCAGCTCGGTGCTTTGTGACCACCTAGAGGGGTCGGATAGGGAGAGTGGGAGCCAGACGCAAGAGGGAGGAGATATGGGGATATATATATATATATATATATATATATATATGTATTGCTAATTCACTTTGTTATACAGCAGAAACTAACACACCATTGTAAAGGAATTATACTCCAATAAAGATGTTTAAAAACATAAATTAATTTAAAGAAAAAACAAGAATCATAGAAGAAACCTTCACAACTTAATCTCCCTTGAAAAGGAATTATGAAAGAGGGTGGAGAGTTAGTACCACACCGGCAATTGGTGCCTGCTCAGTAAATCAGAGCATTTTGCTAGAGAGCAGGAGACCTTGTACTGTAACCACACGTTACTGGCCCTCAGTTTATTCAATGAACATTTTGGATTTATTTGCCCACCTCCAGTTTCCATCCTTGCTCCCTGCCAGCCTATGTGTACTAGAGTTCATGGAGTCCCCCATGCTCTGCCCTACCCCCTAGGGCTTCTAAAAAATCAGTGGATGAGTGAAAGTACCACCTATACCTCTAAATAATAATAAGTGCCTTCAATCAGCTTAGGGGAGCATCAGGAAGAAGAACATGTTCTCACGAATTGCAGTTTCTAGGAAATTTCTAATTTCTCTGATGCTGATGTTTGTTTATGCTCTCACATTGCTACCCTTCACATGCATTAGATCCACTTGAAGGTAAGGGGAAGGAACATATCCCTGACAGCTTATTTTGTTTTTTTCCATTCTTTAATTGTTCTTTATTTTTTATTTTTGCAAGATTTTTTAAAACAAATTTATTGGAGTATAATTGCTTTACAATGGTGTGTTAGTTTCTGTGTATAACAAAGTGAATCAGCTCTATGAATACGTATATCCACATATCCCCACCCTCTTTTGCCTCCCTACCGCCCTCTCTATCCCTCACTTCAAGGTGGTCACAAAGCACCGAGCTGATCTCCCTGTACGATGCAGCTGCTTTCCACTAGCTATCTATTTTACATTTGGGAGTGTATATATGTTAGTGCTACTGTCTCACTTTGTCCCAGCTTACTCTTCCCCCTCCCTATGTCCTCAAGTCCATTCTCTACATCTGCTTCTGTATTCCTGTCCTGCCCGTAGGTTCATCAGAACCATTTTGGGTTTTTTTAGATTCCATATATATTTGTTAGCATATGGAATTTATTTTTCTCTTTCTGACTTACTTCACTCTGTATGACAGACTCTAGGTCCATCCACCTCACTACAAATAATTCAATTTCATTTCTTCTTATAGCTGAGTAATATTGCATTGTATATATGGGCCACATCTTCTTCATCCATTCTTCATCTGTTGATGGACACTTAGGTTGCTTCCATTTCTTGGCTATTGTAAATATTGCTGCAATGAACATTGTGGTACATGACTCTTTTGGAATTATGGTTTTCTCAGGGTATATGCCCAGTAGGGGGATTGCTGTGTCATATGGTAGTTCTATTTTTAGTTTTATAAGGAACCGGCATACTGTTCTCCATAGTGGCTATATCAATTTACATTCCCACCAACAGTGCAAGAGGGTTCCCCTTTCTCCACACCCTCTCCAGCATTTATTGTTTGTAGATTTTTTGATGATGGCCATTCTGACTGGTGTGAGGTGATACCTTATTGTAGTTTTGATTTGCATTTCTGTAATGATTAGTGATGTTGAGTATTCTTTCATGTGTTTGTTGGCAATCTGTATATCTTCTTTGGAGAAATGTCTCTTTAGGTCTTCTGCCCATTTTTGAATTGGGTTGTTTGTTTTTTTGTTATTGAGCTGCATGTGCCGCTTGTAAATTTTGGAGGTTAATTCTTTGTCAGTTGCTTCATTTGCAAATATTTTCTCCCATTCTGAGGGTTGTCTTTTCCTCTTGTTTATGGTATCCTTTGATGTGCAAAAGCTTTTAAGTTTCATTAGGTCCCATTTGTTTATTTTTATTTCCATTTCTGTAGGAGATGGCTCAAAAAGGATCTTGCTGTGATTTATGTCATAGAGTGTTCTGCCTATGTTTTCCTCTAAGAGTTTGATATTGTCTGGCCTTACATTTAGGTCTTTAATCCATTTTGAGTTTATTGTTGTGTATGGTGTTAGGAAGTGTTCTAATTTCATTCTTTTACATGTAGCTGTAACCCTGACAGCTTCTTTTATATCTTTTTTTTTTCTGGAGATTTTTACCAGGATCCCAAGTTTGCAGCTCATATTTGAGAACTTGATTGTGTGTTGTTGTGATTTCCTCCTCATAGCACCCTTCCCCATAGCCTGGTTGTATAATACTCAATAGCATGTTCCAGTTTACCATTGGACGTTTGAATCCAAAGAAGTTGGAGAAAACACAAAAGCCCAACGTGATGACAGCAGCAAAAACATCTTTTTAAAGCTAAATGACTTGATGAGGCATACTCTTTGGACCAGGAGATCAAATGTGGAGGGATAGATTTGTTATTTCCCTGCTTTCCTCCTAGCAGGCAGAATTGAATATAAACTCTGAGAAGGGTAGCATTTCCTTTGTCCTCTCCCTTGATGTGCTCAGGGCACAACCCTACATCAGATAATCAGCCTATAATTAGAATGAGGTGCTGGGCATTGGGATATTGAAATGAATGAGATGTAGCCTTGACTATCCAGTGAGGGCAAGTATGTTCCAGGCAGAGAAAACAGTGTGAGCAAAATTCTGGAAGAATGGAAGAGAACAGAAGGCATGTGGAGGAGTGGGAGGTGGGAAGAGATTGCACTTGAGGGGTCAAGGCAAAGAACTGTGTAGTGCAGTGGGGCAGAGAGGGCAAAGTCTGATTGCTCTAAACTCTGAGAGGTCCCTCTACCTTACATGAGCTTATTTCATGTTCTCAAGCAGCCATGTGATTTGAGTCAAACAGGAACCTTTGAATTAGCCCCATTGTCTAAATGAGGAAACAGATTGTGATTAAGCTACTTCTGAAGGAAATGAGTTGATGGCAGCACTGGGCCCAGAACTGAAGTCTTTGAGGTTCTTACCTTAGAAATTTCCAAAGCAGCTGCTTTTTCCATTAAGGGATCATTATTTTGCTGTAGTTTGATGGTTTAGAGCATGGACTTTTGAGCGACTCTCTCTTGGATTCTGCCACTTTCGGCATGTTACTTCCAATTTCTCTGACACTGGTTTGGGGACAAATAGCACTACATCCCTTATTGGGTTGTATTAATAGGAATATGTGGCACAGGATTTAGGGTACACAGTAATAATCAAGGTAATAACTATCACTATATGGAGCTTACAGTGTGATGTGTACTTTTGTAAACACTTTATATATGTTAACTTATATAATCCTTACCACAGCCAAATGAGGTTGGTAATGTTATCATCATTTTAAAGATGAGGAAACTGAGGAACAGAGAAGATGAGTTAACTGACAACAATCACCTTGGTGAGCATAGAGGTGTATTTTTTCAAGTTTTTTTTTTTTTCTTGGTAGAATGGTATCAAGTGGCATTTTATGGCAAGTACTTAAAACAGAATTGATAGAATTGGGTTGCTCCTAGCTGGTGCAGTGTGTAGACCAGATGCCACTGAGTAGTCCTCCTGGTCTGATCATTCTCAGCTTAGCAAGTTGTGCCTTTAAAAGTCATACTGGCCATCTTTGTATAGCATTGGCCCCTTTTATAGAGTTCTTTCACTTCATACATATTCAAAATGGACTATAGTACATCTTCCTGGCCTGCCTCAAGGTGGGGCATGGCCAACTGGTACCATGTTCAGCTTCCCATCCCTCCAACAGGAAAACCTTGCATGACCCCCACACTCTGAGGGATTCTTCTCCTAGCACTGGGCCTCCAGAAGTTCTGTGCTAGTATGTGGGCCCCTCAAGGAGGAGTGTTTACCAAAGTTCCAGGGAACCCCTGAGGTGTAGTCTGGAGTCACACTAGTATCTCTGAGCTTTCTTTTTTTTTTTTAACATCTTTATTGGAGTATAATTGCTTTACAGTGGTGTGTTAGTTTCTGCTTTATAACAAAGTGAATCAGCTATACATATACATATGTCCCCATATCTCCTCCCTCTTGCATCTCCCTCCCACCCTCCCTATCCCACCCCTCTAGGTGGTCATAAAGCACCAAGTTGATCTCCCTGTGCTATGTGACTGCTTCCCACTAGCTATTTTACATTTGGTAGAGTATATATGTCCATGCCACTCTCTCACTTCATCCCAGCTTACCCTTCCCCCTCCCTGTGTCCTCAAGTTGAGCTTTCTTTTTGAGGTTGTATTATTAGAAAATATTTCCATTGAGCTCCCCTTTTTCTTTCCATCCCTTAGACTGAAAAAAAAGTGATATGCTCAAGAATACAATTTCCTGATACCCTTCTCTTTGGGCCACTGCCCTGCCTAGACTGTTTACCTCTGATTGTTTCTGGGGAGATGCGGGAACCCCCATCTCTAAAGTTGACTTGAAGCTTTTCAGTACAAGGCTGAGACCTTAGCATTAGAGTATCAGTGCTAAGACCTTAGAGATCATCCTCACATACCTCATTTAACAGCTGGAAAACTGAGACCCAGAGAGAGGAAGGGACTGACTCTCCAGTGACTTTTTGGCCTAGAGACAGTATAACATAGTGGCAAAAGTGAGCACACTCTCTGGAGCTGCAGACTTGTGGTTGGATTGTGGATCTTTGGCTAACTAGCTGGGTGACTGTGGCTGATCACTTGACTTCTTTGTACCTCAGACTATAAAGATGACAGCAAGACTATCTACCTCCCAGGGCTACTGTGATGCTCAGAAGAGACAGAGTGAAAGTATGTAGCACAATGTCTGATCCCTGTAGGTGCTCGATAAGTATTAATTCTCCTGAGTCAGGGGGCCACTTCTTTTTGTCCCCATGGTTTGCCTTGCATTCCATGAGTTCTGAGCATACCTATATTAGACTCCTTTGCTGACATGTAAGCTCCTCGATAACAGGGCCAAGTCTGGCTTGGCATCTGACATAGACCCCCACATATCAGAGTTCCCATAAATAAGAGGCCCTTGGAAACTCTGTAGAATAGAATTAGCTAGATGTTCGGTGTTTTTGGTGTGTGTGTCTGATTCTACATAGCAAGAAATATAAGCAAGTTATTCAGGCTTTCTGGATAACAGACCAAGGTGATGAAATTTCCTGTTTAATCAGTGATTTTAATGAACTGAGAAAGGAAGGAAAAACAATTTTGAGAGGGTGAATGGATTCTCTTTCTCTCCTTCAAACATCATCTCCTTCTTGTCCTTCCCTGTCTTGTTTTACTTGTCTGGGAAGCAGAGAGACTTCTAGCACCTGCTCAGGCTTTACTCTTCAGGTACAAGAAAGAGACTAAAAGTCTAGAACTAGGATGAAAGATTGGGGCAGAAAGAGAGATTTAGAGAAAAAGAGAGAGGGAGAATAAGAGAGAGAGAGACAGATAGACAGACACCTCATGGCAGCTGGTGCCTCTAGGGCCAGAGAGCAACTGGCAAAGAAGGACTATAGCAGTCCTGGGTAGTGGGGCTCATTTGGCCTCAGGGTAAACAAGAGTATGGGTCTTTATAGCTCATGGAGCCTTTCAGAGATTCCCAGAGGTCCCTCCCTCCATCCTTTCTTCCTCACCGGGCCCTTTCTGTCCTCCTCCTGTCCCAGCCTATGCCGAGCTCTAGGTGCCTCCAGGCAAGTGAAGGGGCCATCCCTCCTGCCTGGCTGCCTCTCACTATCACATGTCCTTCCCAGGGCGAGGACATCCTAGACAGGAGCTCGGAGCTGATCTACACTGGGGAGATGGCGTGGATCTACCAGCCCTACGGCCGCAACCAGCAACGGGTCTTCTTCCTGTTTGACCACCAGATGGTCCTCTGCAAGAAGGTAACCCCACCCCTTTCCTCCCTGAGGGATATGGGCACCCCAGGGGGCACCACACCCTTCCTCTCCATCATCCCCAGTTCCCAACAAAGTGGGCTAACCCTGCTGGGCAAAAACAAGACAATATATTGGCAGCAATTCCATATCAGGATCACTGGTATGGCATGAATATCACAAGCAGGGCTGGCTTATGGGCAGTGAAATTCTGAAATTGGTAAAGTTTGTGTTGGTATCTTTTATACACTTTTCCCTCCTGCCCTTCATGGCGATCTTTCTCACTCTTTTCGACCCAGAGCTGATAGCCTGCTGATTTGCACCAGTTGTGAAAAATATTGAAATATTTCTATCCCAGTTGGTGAATAAGTGGCTTCCCTGAGCACCTCCCCTCATTTCTACTCTAATGGCTTTGACCATCTGGCCCCTTACTGCCCTAGGAACCAACAAGGGACCTCCTACTTTACTCTTACAGGTAAGGTGCCTTACCTTTGTGATACAGGAATTTTCCCTGTTCCCCTACCCATTTCCTATACAAGTTGTGTCACATCCCTATAACTCTCAGCTGTGCTCTTCTTTACCCTCCCTTCTCTGTAATCCATTTGAGAAAAGGTCTTGCTCTTGTGATTAACTCAGCATGAGTGTTTGTTTCTTGGTATCTTCTCCTTGGCAGGCAGGAGGATGGCATATGTTTTCAGCCTGATTCCTCCTGATGGGATACTGTTTCCTCCAACTCCTCCCTTAGGATAGGGAGTTCAGATCACTTTTAGTTCCAGGGACTGGCTGGGGAGAATTTGGGACCAGGGAAAATAAAAGAGGAGGGGAAAACCAAAGAATGCTTAAAGTGACTTTTTATTTATTTATTTATTTTGCGGTATGCGGGCCTCTCACTGTCGTGGCCTCTCCTGTTGCGGAGCACAGGCTCCGGACGCGCAGGCTCAGCGGCCATGGATCACAGGCCCAGCCGCTCCGCAGCATGTGGGATCTTCCCGGACCAGGGCACGAATGCGTGTCCCCGCATCTGCAGGCGGACTCCCAACCACTACGCCACCAGGGAAGCCCTAAAGTGACTTTTTAAATTCACCATCCTACCCTTGGCTCTTTCTCCATAAGCCATTCCCTTTGTTCTCTTCCTCACCAAGTAGCAAATACCTCTGAAAGGGAATACTAAATCATGAAGCACCAGGTTAAACACTGTCATCTTTTCCAGCGTGGAACAGGAACCACACATTTGTTTTTAAGCCCCCTGTTCTCTGTGTATACCACATCTTGCATTAAATCTCTGGCTATTTGCCTTTGACAGTGGATTGAGGGAACAAATTGAGTTTCAAGTCAAACTGCCTCAATATTTGAGAATAAGCTTTAAGTGCCAGCTCTAGAACTGATAGCACACTAGTTAATGGAGAAAATTACTGCCTTGGTCTGGACCTGGCCCTGGAAGAGAGAACTTTTATGAATCTGGAAATTGGCCAAACACCCAGCCTTCTTATTATCTACCCCCAACTCTTCCTTAGACGTCCATCAAATCAGGAGGCAGGATTTTTGAGGGTTAACTTATGTAGCCAAGGAAATTCTCAGCATATCAGTCATGTCACCAATAGGCATGTGCTCATTCTTCCCACTGAGCCATGCTTACACTCAGAACAACCAGTTGTAGAGAGACACAGAAAAGAGATTAGGAAGCTGGTTTATTTTAGCATTGCCCACCACTCACACCCTGTTAATTTAAGCATCTGTCAGCCAAGGCTGAGATTACTTTAAGGAAAATGTGAAACTCAGCTCTGCAAAGTAGTAGCTATAGGAGACACGGCCAGGAGCCAGAACACAAAATAGTGAGGCAAAGGCTAGAAATAAAGGGAAGAAACAACATGGACAGTGAGCTAATTTTAGGAGCCAGGGGACAGCAGAAAACTAAAATGGAATGAGAGTCAGCTCCAGGCCAGCTAGTAGAAGCCAGTGATTAAGGAGAAACCAGAAGCCAAGCCAGCCAAGTGGGCAGGGTGTAGCAGGCAAAAAGGATGACAAAAACAAGAGAAACCTTGAAGCTAGCATAGCTTTCTTCCAATGGGAGCCTTCTTGTTCTAGCAAGAACCATGGCCTCCCCTTCCAGAAAAAAGCTATCCATATACCTGGGCCTTCTTGACTCTGGTTTCTCAGAGCATGAGAAGCTACAGTTTGATTTTTCAAAGCCTATTAAAACTAAATCTGATGTTTGTGTTGAGGCTATGGTTGAGGATTTCTATTTGGTACCTGCAATAGGCCTTTCTATTCAGCAATAGGGAGTAAATTTTTTTTTTTCGGTACGCGGGCCTCCCACTGTTGTGACCTCTCCCGTTGCAGAGCACAGGCTCTGGACGCGCAGGCTCAGCGGCCATTGCTCACGGTCCTAGCCGCTCCGCGGCATGTGGGATTTTCCTGGACCGGGGCACGAACCCGTGTCCCCTGCATCGACAGGTGGACTCTCAACCACCAGGGAAGCCCTGGGAGTAAACGTTTGAGAAATGACCATGGCACCAAAATAAGGTATAGAAAGAGACAAGGTCTTTGGTCTGCTGGATGGTTGAGGGACCTCTTGCCATTGCTATAAAAGCCTTTCCTCTTGAGGTAGAGCTGGAAGAAATGGATAAATCTTCCTGGATATGAAGAATCCTTTGGCAAAGGAAATCTACAGAGGAAAAGGGCCAGGACTAGAGCTGGGCGAGTAAGACACTCACCTCAGGCACAGAGTTAAAAAGGAGGCTCCAAAGCACAGTAATCCTTTTTACAGGGAAGAAAGGGGACAAGAAAGCTACGTAATCAAATGTGGCTGCATAAAGCTTTCTGATGAGTTCATATATAAAAAGGAGGACAAAACATGGGCCTGTAGCAAGTGGATATTCATATGTAATATTTTATATGTATAGGATATTTAATAGGAGTGACAAAGATTAGTTTCATGAATCTTACAATGAGTCAAAGTTAGTTTTTAAAGATTCTAAGACAATATCAATGATTTAAAAGATCTTTTCAAAAAAAAGAAGAAAAAAGAAGTGATAGTCTGTAGTCTGGCAACTCTCTTCAAGGGACAAATAATTTACTATTAACACAGGAACTTAAAACCTCTCTGTCAAGGGAAAAAGAGACTGTAGTCTGGCAACTCCCTTCTAGGGACAAATAATTTACTATTAACACAGGAACTTAAAACCTCTGTCAAGGGAAAAAGAGCATAAACCTGTTGAGGGGGAATTTAAACCTAAGGTATCTGAGGTTGTAAGAAAGCACTTCAGTGCTCTGAATTCATTCTTTCATGCTATAATTATTGAACCCCTGCTCTGTGCCAGTCAGCTCTGCCTTCTTAGAGCTTGTAGACTAATGGAATTTAAGTGTAATGTAATTTAAAAATACATACATCACTGGGCAATGAAATAATACTCAGATGTCCTCAGCAGAATTGCTGTAGGTAAACTCAACGGAGTAATGAGTTACAGGAGATCTATGACAACACTATAGATGGGAAAATGTACCAGTTTTCAAAATATAAAAGATTCTAGGAAATACAGATTGACAATAAAATAATAATGAATCAACATTTACTGTGCACCTCTATGATTCTGTTCTAAGGCCTTTACATTCATTAACTCAATTTAATCCTTACAACAAACCCATGACGTAGGTACTATTATTTTTCCCATTTTAAATATATGTAAAGTGAGGTACAGAGAAGTTATATAATTTGCCCAAGGTGATATTATGTCTAGTGAGCAATGGAGCCAGGAATTGCATCCAGGCAAGCTGACTCCAAATTCTTCATTAGTAACCTCTATGTCATTATTGTCATTGAGCTTGTCAGAATTCTATAATAGATACTTTTTAACATCTTTATTGGAGTATAAATGCTTTACAATGGTGTGTCAGTTTCTGCTGTATAACAAAGTGAATCAGCTATATGTATACATATATCCCCATATGGCCTCCCTCTTGTGTCTGCCTCCCACCCTCCCTATCCCACCCTTCTAGGGGGACACAAAACACCAAGCTGATCTCCCTGTGCAATGCAGCTGCTTCCCACTAGCTATCTATTTTACATTTGGTAATGTATATATGTCAATGCTACTCCCTCACTTCGTCCCAACTTACCTTTCCCACTCCCCGTGTCCTTAATTCCATTCTCTATGTCTGCGTCTTTATTCCTGTCCTGCCCCTAAGTTCTTCAGAACCGAATTTTTTTTTTTATTCCACATATATGTGTTAGCCTACGGTATTTGTTTGCCTCTTTCTGACTTACTTCACTCTGTATGACAGTCTCTAAGTCCATCCACCTCACCGCAAATAACTCGATTTTGTTTCTTTCTATTGCTGAGTAATATGCCATTGTATATATGTGCCACATCTTCTTTATCCATTCATCTGTCGATGGACACTTACGTTGCTTCCATGTCCGGGCTATTGTAAATAGTGCGGCAATGAGAATTGTACTACATGACCCTTTTTGAATTATGGTTTTCTCAGAGTATATGCCCAGTAGTGGGATAGCTGGGTCATATGGTAGTAATATTTTCAGTTTTTTAAGGAACCTCCATACTGTTCTCCATAGTGGTTGTATCAATTTACATTGCCACAAACAGTGCAAGAGGGTTGCCTTTTCTCCACACCCTCTCTAGCATTTATTGTTTGTAGATTTTTTGATGATGGCCATTCTGACGGGTGTGAGGTGATATCTCACTGTACTTTTGATTTGCATTTCTCTAACGATTAGTGATGTTGAGCATCCTTTCATATGTTTGTTGGCAATCTGTATATCTTCTTTGGAGAAATGTCTAGTTAGGTCTTCTGCCCATTTTTGGATTGGGTTGTTTTTTGATATTGAGATGCATGAGTAGCTTGTATATTTTGGAGGTTAATCCTTTGTCAGTTGCTTCATTTGCAAATATTTTCTCCCATTCTGAGGGTTGTCTTTTCATGTTGTTTATGGTTTCCTTTGCTGTGCAAAGCTTTTAAGATTCATTAGGTCCCATTTGTTTATTTTTATTTCTATTTCTCAAGGAGGTGGGTCAAAAAGGATGTTGCTGTGATTTATGTCATAGAGTGTTCTGCCTATGTTTTCCTCTAAGTGTTTTATAGTGTCTGCTCTTACATTTAGGTCTTTAATCCATTTAGTGTTTATTTTTGTGCATGGTGTTAGGGAGTGTTCGAATTTCATTATTTTATATGTAGCTGTCCAGTTTTCCCAGCACGACTTATTGAAGAGGCTGTCTTTTCTCCATTGTATATTCTTGCCTCCTTTATCAAATGTGAGGTGACCATATGTGCGTGGGTTTATCTCTGGGATTTCTATCCTGTTTCATTGATCTATCTTTCTGTTTTTGTGCCAGTACCATACTGTCTTGATTACTGTAGCTTTGTAGTATAGTCTGAAGCCAGGGAGCCTGATTCTTCCAGCACTGTTTTTCTTTCTCAAGATTGCTTTGGCTATTCGGGGTCTTTTGTGTTTCCATACAAATTGAGAAATTTTTTGTTCCAGTTCTGTGAAAAATGCCATTGGTCGTTTGATAGGGATTGCATTGAATCTGTAGATTGCTTTGGGTAGTATAGTCGTTTTCACAATTTTGATTCTTCCAATCCAAGAACACGGTATATCTCTCCATCTGTTTGTATCATCTTTAATTTATTTCATCAGTGTCTTATAGTTTTCTTCATACATGTCTTTTGTCTCCTTAGTTAGGCTTATTCCTAGGTATTTTATTCGTTTTGTTGCAGTGGGAAATGAGAGTGTTTCCTTATTTTCTCTTTCAGATTTTTCATCATTAGTGTCTAGGAATGCAAGTGATTACTGTGCATATATATTGTATCCTGCTACTTTACTAAATTCATTGACTAGCTCTAGTAGTTTTCTGGTAGCATCTTTAGGATTCTCTATGTATAGTATCATGTCATGTGCAAACAGTGACAGTTTTAGTTCTTCTTTTTCCGATTTGGATTCCTTTTATTTCTTTTTTTTCACTGATTGCTGTGGCTAAAACTTCCAATACTGTGTTGCATAATAGTGGTGAGAGTGGGCAACCTTGTCTTGTTCCTGATCTTAGTGGAAATGGTTTCAGTTTTTTACCATTGAGAACGATGCTGGCTGTAGGTTTTTCATATATGGCCTTTATATGTTGAGGTAAGTTCCCTTTATGCCTACCTTCTGGAGTGTTTTTATCATAAATGGGTGTTGAAATTTCTGAAAAGCTTTTTCTGCATGTATTGAGATGATCATATGGTTTTTATCCTTCAGTTCTTTAATATTGTGTATCACATTGATTGATCTGCATATATTGAAGAATCCTTGCATTCCTGAGATGAACCCCATTGATCATGGTGTATGGTCCCTTTAATGTGCTCTTGGATTCTGTTTGCTTGTGTTTTGTTGAGGATTTTTTTCTTGTTTCTTGAGGTAGGATTATATTGCTATAAACTTCCCTCTTCAGACTGCTTTTGCTGCATCCCAAAGGTTTTGGGTCATCATGTTTTCATTGTCATTTTTTTCTAAGTATTTTTTGATTTCCTCTTTGATTTCTTCAGTGATCTCTTGGTTATTTAGTAGTGTATTGTTTAGCCTCCATGTGTTTATATTTTTTACAGATTTTTTTCCTGTAATTAATATCTAGTCTCATAGCATTGTTGTTGGAAAAGATACTTGATACGGTTTCAATATTCTGAAATTTATCAAGGCTTGATTTGTGACCCACGGTATGATCTATCCTGGAGAATATTCCACGAGCACTTGAGAAGAAAGTGTGTTTTGTTGTTTTTGGATGGAATGTCCTATAAATATAATTTAAGTCCATCTTGTTTAATGTATCATTTAAAGCTGTGTTTCCTTATTTATTTTCATTTTGCATGATCTGACCATTGGTGAAAGTGGGGTGTTAAAGTCCCCCACTGTAACTGTGTTACTGTCGGTTTCCATTTTTAAGGCTGTTAGCATTTGCCTTATGTATTGAGGTGCTCCTATATTTGCTGCATATGTATTTACAATTGCTATATCTTCTTCTTGGATTAATACCTTGATCATTATGTAGTGTCCTTGTTTCTTGTAATAGTCTTTATTTTAAAGTCTATTTTGTCTTATATGAGAATTGCTACTTCAGCTTTGTTTTGATTTGCATTTGCATGGAATATCTTTTTCCATCCCCTCACTTTCAGTGTGTATGTGTCCCTAGGTCTGAAGTGGGTGTCTTGTAGACAGCATATATACGGGTCTTGTTTTTGTATCCATTCATCCACTCTATGTCTTTTCCTTGGAGCATTTAATCCTTGTACATTTAAGGTAGTTATCTATATGTATCCTCCTATTACCATTTTCTTAATTGTTTTGGCTTTGTTATTGTAGGTGTTTTCCTTCTTTTGTGTTTCCTGCCTAGAGAAGTTCCTTTAGCATTTTTGTAAAGCTGGTTTAGTGAAGAATTCTCTTCACTTTTGCCTCTCTGTAAAGTTTTTAATTTCTCCATTGAATCTGAATGAGATCCTTGGTGGGTAGAGTAATCTTGATTGTAGGTTTTTCTCTTTCATCAATTTATTAAATATGTCCTGCAACTCCCTTCTGGCTTGCAGAGTTTCTGCTGAATGATCAGCTGTTAATGTTATGGGGGTTTCCTTGTATGTTATTTGTTGTTTTTCCCTTGCTGATCTTAATATATTTTCTTTGTATTTAATTTTCGTTAGTTTGATTAATATGTGTCTTGCTGTGTTTCTTCTTGAATTTACCCTGTATGGGACTCTATGCATTTCCTGGACTTGACTGACTATTTCCTTTTCCATATTAGGGAAGTTTTCAACTATAATCTCTTCACATATTTTCTCAGTCCCGTTCTTTTTCTCTTCTTCTGAGACCCCTGTAATACAAAAGTTGGTGTGATAATGTTGTCTCAGAGGTCTCTGAGACTGTCCTCAATTCTTTTTTTTTTTTACATCTTTATTGGAGTATATTTGCTTTACAGTGGTGTGTTAGTTTCTGCTTTATAACAAAGTGAATCAGCTATACATATACATATGTTCCCTGTCCTCAATTCTTTTCATTCTTTTTTCTTTATTCTGCTCTGCAGTAGTTATTTCCACTCTTTTATCTTCCAGGTCACTTATCCGTTCTTCTACCTCAATTATTCTGCTATTCATTCCTTCTAGAGGATTTTTAATTTCATTTATTGTGTTGTTCATCATTGTTTGTTAGCTCTTTAGTTCTTCTAGGTCCTTGGTAAACATTTCTTGTATTTTTTCCATTTTATTTTCAAGCTTTTGGATCATCTTTACTATCATTACTCTGAATTCTTTTTCAGGTAGACTGCCTATTTCCTCTTCATTTTTTGGTCTGGTGAGGTTTTACTTTGCTCCTTCATCTGCTGTGTATTTCTCTGTCTTCTCATTTTGCTTAACTTAGTGTGTTTGGGGTCTCTTTTTTGCATGCTGCAGTTTCATAGTTCCTGTTGTTTTTGGTGTCTGCCCTCAGTGAGTAAGTTTGCTTGAGTGGGTTGTGTAGGATTCCTGGTGTAGGGGACTGGTGCGTGTCTTGTGGTGGGTGAGACTGTATCTTGTCTTTCTGGTGGGCAAGACCACGTCCAATGGTGTGATTTTTGGTGTCTGTGACCTTACTATGATTTTAGGCAGCCTCTCTGCTAGTGAGTGGGGTTGTGTTCCTGTCTTACTAGTTGTTTGGCATAGAGTGTCCAGCACTGTAACTTGCTGGTTGTTGAGTGGATCTGGGTCTTAGTGTTGAGATGGAGATCTCTGTGAAAACTTTCACTTTTTTATATTACGTGGGGCTGGAAGTTCTCTGGTGGGCCAGTGTGCTGAACTCAGCTCTCCCACCTCAGAGGCTCAGGCCTGACACCCAGCCTGAGCACCAAGACCCTGTCAGCCACTTGGCTCAGAAGGAAAGGGAGAAAAAGGAAGAAAGAAAAAAAATATTGTTATTAAAATAAAAAAAATATTATTTTAAAAAAGTAATATAAAAGAAGAAAGAAAGAAGAGAACAAGCAAACCAAAAAACAAATCCATCAATGATAACAAGTGCTAAAAAAAGAAAATATCCCAACAGACAGAACCCTAGGACAAATGGTAAAAGCAAGTCTATACAGACAAAATCACACAATGAAGCATGCACATACATAGTCACAAAAAGAGAAAAAGGAAAAAATATATATGCAAAAAAATGAAGAGAACAACCAAATCAATAAACAAATCTACCAATGATAATTAGCTCTAAATACTAACCTAAAATAAACATAAAACCAGAAACAAATTAGATGCAGAAAGCAAACCCCAAGTCTACAGTTGCTCCCAAAGTCCACCACCTCAATTTTTGGATGATTTGTTGTCTATTCAGGTGTTCCACAGATGCAGGGTACATGAGGGTGATTGTGGAGATTTAATCTGCTGCTCCTGAGGCTGCTGGGAGAGATTTCCCTTTCTCTTCTTTGTTTGCACAGCTCCTGTGGTTCAGCTTTGTATTTGGCCCCGCCTCTGCGCATAGGTTACCTGAGGGTGTCTGTTCCCCACCCAGCCAGGATGGGGTTAAAGTAGCAGCTTATTAGGGAGCTCTGGCTCACTCAGGCCAAGGAGGGAGGGGTACGGAATGCAGCACAAGCCTGTGGCATCAGAGGCTTGTGGGACATGGCAACAGCCTGATGCATGCTGTGTGTTCCCCCAGGGAAGTTTTCTCTGGATCCCAGAACCCTGGCAGTGGCAGGCTGCCCAGGCTCCCTGAGGGGAAGTGTGGATAGTGACCTGTGCTTGCACATAGGTTTCTTGGTGGCTACAGCAGCAGCCTTAGCATTTCATGCCCATCTCTAGTGTCCGAGCTGATAGCCGTGGCTTGCGCCAATCTCTGGAGCTGGTTTAGGTGGTGCTCTGAATCCCTTCTCCTTGCTCATCCTGAAACAATGTTCCCTTGCATCTTAGGCAGTTCCAGACTTTTTCCCAGACACCCTCCTGGCTAGTTGTGGAGCACCAGCCCCCTTCACGTTGTGTTCACGCAGCCAACCCCAGTTCTCTCTCTGGGTTCTGATGTCCAAAGCCCAAGCCTCAGCTCCCAGCCCCACCCACCCTGGCTGGTGAACAGACAAGCCTCTCAGGCTGGTGAGTGCTGGTCGGCACCGATCCTCTGTGTGGGACTCTCTCTGCCTTGCCCTCAGCACCCCTGTTGCTGTGTTCTCCTCCATGGCTCTGAAGCTTCCCCCCCACCCACCTCCCATCTCAGCTAGTGAAGGGACTTCCTAGTGTGTGGAAACTTTTCCTCCTTCAAGCTCCTTCACAGAGGTGCAGGTCCCATCCCTATTCTTTTGTATCTGCTTTTTCTTTTGCCCTACCCAGGTACCTTGGGAGTTCCTTGCCTTTTGGGAAGTCTGAGGTCTTTTGCCAGCATTCAGTTGGTGTTCTGTAGGAGTTGTTCCACAATGTAGATGTATTTTTGATGTATTTGTGGGAAGGAAGGTGATCTCCACATCTTACTCCTCTGCCATCTTTACAGTCCCTCCTATAATAGATTATTAAAGAGTTGTGAACATTTAAAAGGAGGTACAGTGACAGGGACTCTCCATTGGTTTCCTAAGAGCAGGTCATGTCACATAAAATCCAGCTTCTATCTTGCCAGTAACTAGACTAGTTGATGAGAGGGTTGCACTAGACAGAAGATATCAGGATTTCACCCTGGCACTTCAGATTTTCTTCAGTTTCCTTGCAGATAGAAGCAATGTGGAGTGGTAGAAAAGCATAAAATTTATGTTCAGACAATTTTGGGCTCATTAGTTCCAGTGCTCACTAACTACATGACTTCAAGCAAATGACTTCACTTTCTCCACCTTCACTTTATCATCTGTAAAATGAAGATAATAACTACTCTACAGGATTGTTGTGAAGATTAAATGAAGTCAATGCATGTAAAATGCCTGATAGAGGGCCTGACACCTAGTGGGTACTTGTTAATCTTAGTCTTCTCCCACCCCAATAAATAACTAAGCAGCCTTGTAAGATAGTGAGGTCTCTGTCACTAGATGTAACCCCAAATGTGCTAGATGATTTCCTGCCAGAAATAGTATGAGAGATCGATAGACCCATCTGATCCCTGAGATCATTTGGCCCAGTTACTAAATTCTCATCCAGTCTTAAGATTCTCTTAATTCCCAATAAGTTAAGCCAAAACTTCCCCATTTTGCACATTGGAAGTTGGGATTGCATGTACCACTTAGAACAGCTTGAAGAAATTGTAGCTTGTTTCAGAGTGTGCATGTATGTGTGTGAATATATATATGAAGATACTTTTTAAGTGACCATTATAGTAGGTGTGAAATGACACCAGTGGCTTCTAAGTATGTGATCCTTTCTTTAATTTTTGCCGCTTCCCTCTTTGTTTGTCACTTTTCTTTTGTAAAACCTGATAAGACTCTTTTTTCTCTTTCTTCTTGTCCTTTATGGTGTCCTTAATGTCTCTGCTCCCCTGAATCTTATTGCCCTGCTATTTTGGTTAATAATGTATTTTGTTATTTTCCTCCTGAGATGATTATATTGAACATTACTTTGTTGCTTTGGGGAATTTATCTCTTTTTTCATTTCTTCCCTTTCACTTTTTACTGAGGAAGAGAGGAGAGCCCCTTTTACCTCTCTTCAATCAATCATCCGCCAATATTCCTACAACACTGCAGTTGCCTCTAACAGCCTTTTCCCCATTTATCATCAATTGTGCCAGTCTGGACATGCTCTGTTGTCCCCTGTGTCATAGCTGCTCAGTATTTATGTCACTTTCACCATATACTGGGAGAATCAGAACTAAGCAGAGTATAAAGATGCTGGAGAGAGGATTTCTTCTATTCATGGAACTTTCTGCATTTGGACCATTTCTTTGTGCACTAAAGGGCCAGACTTGGAGAATGAGCCATTCAGGACAACTCAGGAATGCAACAGTAGCATCAGTGACGGAATAGAGCAGAAAGAAGATTTCTGCTTTAAAACCAGGGGTTGTAAAACCAGGACACCTGAGTCCTAGACTTTGTCTCTTACTAATTTGTCTAACTTTGGGCCAGTTCTTTAACTCCTTATTTTTATCAGTGTCAAATCAGGCTGATGACAGAATTCATCTCAGGAGGCTTTGAGGAGAATCACCTGAAGTATTGGGAAGTAGTAAAGTATAATGTCAAGAGCATGGGTTCTAGGGCCAGACAAGAGGCCACCAATTTCCTTTTTCCCATCAGTTGTGTGACCTTGGACAAATTCTCTGTGCCTTTTATTATCCCCTCATTTGCAAAGTGGGAACCATAATAGTATCTACATGGAAGGGAGGTTGTGAGGGGTAAATGAGACAGTACAGTTGCAGTGCCTGGCACACAGTAAACTTAATAAATATTAGCCATTGATTACTGTATATGCAGTGTTACTAATCATTCATTCAGCACATTTTTATCGGGAGGCAGTATACACAATGGTTAAAACAAGCACAGATTTTTAGAGCCAGATAGCCTAGTCTCAAAGCCCAGCAGTGCCATAAATGGTAGCTTTTATTCCTCAGCAGGTTTCTTAACTGCTCTATGTCCACAGTTCCTCATAAAATCGGGTTATACCAGAATCTAACTTGTAGGATTGTTGTGAGAATGATTTAAGTTAATAAATGCAAAGTGTAGCTGCCAATGGATGAACACATAAAGAAAACGTCATACACACACACACACACACACACACACACACACACACACGCACAATGTAATATTATTCAGCATTAAAAACTAAGGAAAGTCTGCCATATCCAACAACATGGATGAACCTGGAGGACACTATGCTAAATAAAATAAGACAGAGAAAGACAAATACCGTATTATCTCACTTATATATGGAATCTGAAACAGGCCAACTCATAAAGGTAGAGAGTAGAATGGTGGTTGCCATGGACTCATGGGGGTGGCAGAAATGGGGATATGTTGGGTAAAAAGGGTAAAAACTTTCGGTTATGTAGGACAAATAACTTCTGGAGAGCTAATGTACAAATGGTGACTATAGTTAGCAACACTGTATTGTATAATTGAAATTTGCTAAGAAAATAGATCTGAAGTGTTCTCATCACAAAAAAAAAAGGTAACTATGTGAGATGATGGATATGTTAATTAGCTTGATTGTGGTGATCATTTCATAATGCATACATGTATCAAAACATCACATATTACTCCTTAAATATATACAGTTTTGTCAATTATACCTCAGTAAAGCTGGGGGGAAATGCAAAGCATTTAGAATAATGTCTGGCACATAATATATGTTGGTTAAGTGTTCACTGTTGCCATTGTTGTTGTTATTATTTTGTTATTATTAAGTATGTACTGTAGATGCTGGAATACAATAATGATAAAGACAAATCCAGTCCCAGCACCATGTGCCTTCCCTAGTATCTGAGATAAAACCAGGTTGTCAGGCTAGGGGTGAGTAGCCAGGGCCCCCTCTAAAGAGCTAGGGAGAACCTTACTGACAAGCAAGTGAGGCAGTCTGCAGTCCTGAAGAGTTGCATTCTCCAGATTGTAGCATCTGTCATTTGTATAAAATGTCCTGCAGTGTTTTATTAAACCCCATGAATACCCAGTGAGGCCAAATTCAAACAGCTCCCAGCTGTTTCAGTCATGTAATGTGAGGGACAGGGGTGGGCTCCTTGTTGGGGCTATGGCTAGGGCCAGGGCCAGGGCCAGAGTGCTTTGGCTGCAGACTGCCAGGGCCCTACTAGAGAAGCACTAGCTCCCTTAATCTCCTCCAACTTGGATGAGTGGAAAGGAAATGGAGGAAGGCTGCCATCCTATTAGAAACAATCCCATTTAGGCAGATAACTTGTGATGACCCAAATAGCATCTGTGATGAGCACCTATTCACCATGTCCCTTTGAAAGCACTCAGGCCACAATTAACAATTGGCATTTGGGCATTCTGGTCCCAGTAGTACCACAGGTAACTAGGGCTCAGGAGGGCTTTGCCCCCTTGTTATGTGTAGAAGCTGAGCAGAAAAACCTCTGAAACTTTATCAGCTGTCCTTCCCTGGATAACTCCTAAGTGAGGAAAAACCAAGGAAGGCTCAGTGCTGGGCACAGCCTGAATGGACAGAAAAAATTAAAAGCTGTAAAACAGAACTAATGCAAATTCACTAGTGTGGTAACTGAGTGCCAATTGTATAAGGGTCTTCATAGTCAGTGCTAGCATTCAAAAAAGGAAAACCATAGTAACTTGAGCTGGATGGTGCAATCAGGGAAGGCTGCTTTGAGGAAGAAGAATGTATGACTTTGATCTTGAAGGCTGGAAGGATTGAAATAGGAGGCTTCTTTGGGGGCAGAGAGGGGATGTTAGTGTGAACCTAAGTATAGATCTGTGATTTTGGTGAGTGAGTGGCAAACAGTATTTGCCATCCACCACTACCACCACCCCTACACTGAAAGGGTATATGGAATTTCCAGAGACAGTGGGGTAGCTATGTAAATTTTAAAATATTCAGAATTACTTTTGCTGTTTTTTTTTTCAGTCACAATATTTAACTTATTTTGAAAGTTTAAATGAATTAAAGGAGGCAGTGGGATTTTTAGATTTATCAAAAGGAGTTTTAAAGAGCTATGAAACACTGATCTAGAAGAAAGAAAGCTCAGCACCATGTTTATCAGACAAGGCTGGCCTCATGACCTGGAAACTGAATGTTTAGATTTGAGCTTTACAATTTTACAAGGTGAGAATGACTCTCCTAGTTTTATAGTTGAGGAAATCGAGACTCAGTGAGGTTAATTCATTTGCCCAGTACAACACAGCTAGTTGGTTAAGCAGCTAGGATTCAAACTCAGAACTTCAGGCTCTAACTCATGTTATTTCCACCATTCCATGCTGCTTGGTGGCCTTAGCTACCCTTTCTGGTTGGATTTTCTGAACAGTGGATCATTCTTAATCATTCCTATCACATTTCTACACTTGGCTTTATGACTAATCTGATGCCTGAAAACTCACATTCAACGCTGGGGACCCAGAAAGGGCAGGCAAAGGGAGAATTTTAATGACACATCCCTCTAGCCCTGCTCCCGTGCCACAAACATTGAATTCTTTCTCTTTCCTTATTATCGTTAAATACCTAAAGAAACAATAGGAGGTTCAGTTGATGCTTTAAATTTACCTCCAAGATCGTATACATTCTTTCCATTTTTGGAAACTAGTAAAGATTTTTAAGGCTAACAATGATTATGACGTTCCAACTCAGAGGGAAAGGAAGCTGCAGGCTGAAGTTAGGAATAGAGGGAGGTTGAGCCTGCCCATGTTCTAGCCAGGTGGACACCCACCTATTAGCTGTGTGGTCCAGGTCTGTGTGTATTTGTATTATGTATTGTAAGGCAGGTTTCAAGACTTTACAAGATCAAAGTAGTTTACATTGATCCATTCTCCTCAGCTTGTTCTGCTTTTGTAGTTATATTAGCCTGACAGGGCCTACTTTTTATGCATATGTTTCACAAAGTGTTCCTGGGGATTATGGAAGTCAGCGCATGGGCGCCACCACATCCTTTTGGCAGGACTGAGCTTGTCCACTTTGAGCATGGTGAAAGGAATCCAGGCTCTGAAACAAGCTTGGAGCTACATTGTCCCACTCCATACAGCAGACCTCTCTCTCCTATAAACTTGATGCCAAGGTTACCCAACAGATCAGAACCCATCTGTACTCAAAAGCCTATTTATATGCATAATCACTATGAAAGGAAGAAGAACACCATGATTGTTATTTTTTGCAAAGCAATTTATCAACACCTGTATTTCCCAGCCTGGGGCTTTGAGATTGATAGAGCTATGCTGGGAATCCTTAAAGAGAGCCTTCCCCAGCCCTACAGAAAAGTGGAGTTTACCATGCAGTGTGAAGAGTTAGGACTGGGAATGTGAGTGGCCAAAGGCAAATTCTTTGCAGGTAACCTGCAGCTGCGGACTGTGAGGCATGTCAGACAATTCAGTAAAATGGGAATAGTTTAACCAGACCATGTAATGGTAATAAAAATTAATGAACATTTCTGACTCTATCAGATAGTCTAGAAGGCCAAATATAAGCAGAGAGGAGGGAGAGTTGGCCAGAAAGGGCCCCTGCTACTAGTAGAAGACATCTGTCAGAGCAGGGCTCACTGGGGCCCTCCTTGGACAGACTCAGCCACATCACATGCAGCAGTAGGTGTGTTTTCAAGGGAAGCTGAGGGCAGTGCTGAGAGGAGGAGGGGCTGAAAGACCATTGTGAGACAGTTACTTATCAGACCTTACATTCCACAGACCCACAGGTCATTTCATCCACCTCTCTGTTTTTCTTTTTTTAACTTATGAAATTCTTGATATTCAAAAAGATATAAAAACAATATAATGAGCACTTACTATCCAACTTAAGAAATAAATCATTACAAATACAGTCTTTATCCTCTCCCTCTTTTCTTCCCTTCCTTTTCCTTCTTTCTCACTTGTCCCCATTCTCCTCTCTGTACTCTCTTGAATTTGGCATGTATCATTGTTGTATATTTTTACATAATTATTGTACATATGTATGTATGCCTAAACATTAGATGGCATTGTTTTGTATGTTTTTAAACCTTATATAAATGGAATAGATATAGATGAGATAAAGCTATATAGAAAAGAAACCAGGGGAATGATGAGCATGTGATTCAATATGGAGGTTGCCTTGGCGTCGTAGCTTTTGGAATGAGCAGTGGGTTCACCAAAAGTTAATACATCATTAAAAGTAAGTAAGTAAGTAAATAAATAGAGAAATCAGAGCACTATGCATTGAGTAATGATGAGTGTCTCATGGACTGAGAATTGGGATTCACTTCTGCGTACCCAAGAACAAAACAAAAATCATAACAGAAAAGAAATATACTATTTGTATCCAACTACAACTTTTATTTTTCTCACAGAATAAGATTTGTGAGATTCATCCATGCCAATATATGAAGCTTTATATTCACTTTCCCCCCATTTCTCCTGCTAGACTAGGCCTTCTCCAAAACTCCCCAGAGTGCTAAATGTTCAACCTTCCCTAAGTAATCTTTCCTGGCCAGCAGCCTGTGGCCACCTAGCTACTATTATCACTCATCTCCCCTCTGATATGTAAGTCTCATTGGCTTGCTTGGATTCCTGAGTATACTGCACGCAACCAACCAATTCATTTCATACTTCTGGAAGGCTTGCAAATATTGTGAAAGAGGAAAAGCCCTTGCTAACTGTGCTTGTGTGACTTACTGCTTCCTACTTCCCATCAGCAGTCTTGCAAACACATACATGGATTGAGGCTGAGGTCTGAGACAAACCCTATGGATGTAAGCCAGAGGCTTTCTCTAAGAGCATCTAGTTAACCAACTATTAGTGTCATACACTAAGCTAACCTGCCCAAATTTAGACCAAACCACCCCTCATTGATACTCCAGAACAATGGCAACGTTAGCATCCTGCTACACCCATGTGCCGAGTCTCCTGGTACCCACTCTCCACATACCTTCAACAAAAAGCCTTCTCTTTCTTGCTACCTAGGACCTGATCCGGAGAGACATCCTGTACTACAAAGGCCGCATTGATATGGATAAATATGAGGTAGTTGACATTGAAGATGGCAGAGATGATGACTTCAATGTCAGCATGAAAAATGCCTTCAAGCTTCATAACAAGGAAACTGAGGAGATTCACCTATTCTTTGCCAAGAAGTTGGAGGAGAAGATACGCTGGCTCAGGGCTTTCAGAGAAGAGAGGAAAATGGTGCAGGAAGATGAAAAAATCGGTAAGTGACCTGAGAGGAGAAAGAAGAATATGGCTATGAAGAACATAGTGAGTTAAATTAGTTTTCATTTTTTCAGAGGCAGAGAAGATTTTTGTTGCAAACTAACCTAATCCACTTTGGTGGTCCCCTATTATTAGGTTATTTTTGGTAGATACCAATAGTTTCTATTAGTCAAGGTTAAGTGATAGAGGTTGGTCTCCCCTACATTCTCATTACTAGATAAGATTATTACACTGAAATAAAACCTCAGGCTCTATTCTCCCAAACATACAAAAATTTATTAGCAAACAAACACAAAAGCAATCATAGAGCCTGTTCTGCATTTTCAGTGAAGTCCCAACTCTGTCCTTAGATACATAACAAACAGCATCTTCTGTAAAAGGGTTAGGTTAGTCGAGGCAGATTTGGTAACATATAGGATTCAGCTAAGTTCCTAGTCAGAGTCTAGTGACAAAATCCTCTGACAAGGGCCAAAATATAGTACCCATTTTCAATCTTAAACTTCAGGCTTCCTTCTGAAGTGTATGTATAGGCTGTAGGGTTCACCGAATTCTTATACCTAGTTCTTGTGAGGGCTAAAGTGCCTGTAAGACTTTTGTGGCCAGGGCACATCTTGCACAGCATTCTTTTTTTATCAGTGAAAATTCATTTTTAACATGTATTAGGCTAATTAGGCCTCCTGCATTAAGGTGACTGAACTGCTCCTCTTGAGTGTATATTCCAGATTAGGGCATTTTAGATGTTAACTAAATGCCCCTAGAGTATAGATTAAAATTAATGTGCATGTGTATATCATGCACTCTTTATGAAAGTCTTTTAAAGTAAATTATAGAAAATATAACAGGGTCTAAAACCATGACCACTTGCACGATTTAGAATCATACTAAACTATACTCTTTGGCTTGAAATAAGTTGTTTTCCTTTCCAAAGGGAATATAGCTGGTAGAGATACTTTTTATGCTGCTTTCCAACTGTGGGATTTAGGCTTTAGCTTTGTGGTTTACAAAGTACTATCTGGTCTCTTACTCATGGTCCTGCCTTTCTGGCATAAAAATACCAAACAGCCAGGCATTGAAAGTTCATGAGAAGACACTAGAATTTCTGGTTTTGACTCACTTATAAGGGAGGAGAATTATACCTTAAAACACCTGTATGTTCAAGTTGGTAGAAACTGCCTCTAGAAAAATGGGCCTACCATTTGAGCCCTGGTGCAAATGTATTCTCCTATCTGAAGTGTTAACGATTGAAATGGTCCAGAGGCAAGGAAGGATAATCAGAAAGACACTGCTTAGTCTTATCCTAGTCTTCTCAGGTTTAGGGTAGAGTGCATATTGATAATTCACTTTAAGTCCCATTGGAGTCAATTTGCTTTCAGTCTATGGGCACTGCTTTGGGACATAATGTGGAATCATTACAGAAATGCTACTGGCTGCTTCTCCCAATGGCAGGCGCCAGCAACTTCTGACCCTGTCTAGGTTGTTAGTGCTATTAGAGGAATTGCCTTAGTGTGCTTTTTGCAAACCCTAGATCAATTTGAAGATTCATACCATTCCCTCTGGTTCCCACACAATATAAAAGCTTCCAGAAATTACTTCCTGACAGCTTATGTTCATCTTTTTAAAAATATTAAGGTTTTTGGTCTGATTATAACAGTAAATCATTTTCATTGTAAGCAATTTTGGGGAAAGAAACACAAAAAATACAAGAAAAAAACTAAAAATCACACATGAACATACTACCCAGAGATAACTTTTGTAAACATTTTGATATATTTCCTTCCCATCTTTTTTTTTCTATGTGTCTAAAAACAACAACAACAACAAAAAACTAGGGTGGCTGAATCTTTATATCTGTCTCCTTCAACTTCTGCCACTTCTTGATGGATAGATATAATTTTATGTCCTTATTTTTCACTAAAAATTATATCATTATCATTTCTCTAAATCATTTACTATTTTAATTATTATGTTTTATGGTTGTCATATGGATTTACCATAATTTTTTATGTTTTTTATTTTTTAATTATAAAATAAATACATGGTCATAATAAATGTTTAAACACATATGGAAATGTAATAAAGTTTAGCACTCTTTTTCCTTCTCTGTTGCTCCTAAGCTGTGTGAGATAATCAGTATTAATTAGGTGTGCCTCTTTCTGTACTAATCTTAAGCTCATATAAACATATATACACATAAGACTTTATTTTTATTTAGAAAAATTATATTATACTATACATTATATTATACATATTACTCTGTAACTTGCTTTTTCTTTAACTTGCTTTTTCAACTTGCTTATCTTTATACATATTACTCTGTAACTTGCTTTTTCAAACATAATTTATCATAAGTAACTCTCCAGTTGAAGAATACAGAATCTAATATAACTCATTGTATCAGTCAGGGTTCAACAAGAGAAGCATAACCAATAAGAGATGTATTATTATTAAGAGATTTATTATAAGGAATTGCCTTATGTGATTGTGAAGCCTGGCTAAGCAACTCCAGGCAGTCAGGAATCAAAGATCATGGGCAGGCTTGAACTCATGAGCATAGGCCAAAGCTGTCATCTATAGGGCTTGTAAGTCTGAAGCTGTGTGGCAAAATTTCTTCTCTTGGGGGAGACCTCAGCCTTTCTTGTTTTTTTTTTTTTAAGTGGCAAAAACACTTACCATGAGCTCTATACTTTTCACAAATTTTTAAGGGCACGATATAGTAATGTTAGCCATAGGCTCATTGTTGTACAACAAGTCTCTAGGACTTATTCATATCTTGTGTAAATGGAACTTTATAGCTATAGAAAAGCAGCTTCCCATTTTCCCCTCCTTCCAGCCTCTAGAATCACCATTCTGCTCTCTGTATCTATGAGTTTGACTAGTTTAGATGCTTCATATTCATACAAATACAGGATTTGTCCTTCTGTGACGGCATTATTTTAATTAGCAAATGTCCTCCAGATTCATCCATGTTGTCACATATGGCAGAATTCCCTTCCTTTTTAGGGCTGAATAATATTCCTGTATATGTGTGTGTGTGTGTGTGTGTGTGTGTGTGTGTGTGTGTGTGTGTGTGTATACAAAAATACATACCACATTTTCTTTATCCCTTTATCCATCCTCAGACATTTAGATTGTTTCCATATCATGGCTATTGGGAATAATGCTGCAATGAAGCTAAGAGTACTGATATCTCTTCAAGATCCTGATTTCAGTTATTTTGGATATATACCAAGAAGTGGGTTACTGGATCATATGTTAGTTCTATTTTTAATTTTATGAGGAACCTCCATAATGTTTTCCATAATGACTAAATCATTTTAATTCCCGACAGTTTACTGTGGTTCCAGTTTCTCCACATTCCTGCCAATACTTATTATCTTTTGTTTCTTTGATAATAGCTCTCTAAACAGGAGTGAGGTGATATTTTATTATGGTTTAGATTTGCATTTCCCTGATGATTAGTGATGTCCTTTTTTATATACCTGTTGGCCATTTATATGACTTATTTGAGTACATGTCTATGCAAGTCCTTTGCCCATTATTTTTAATCAAGTTATTTGTTTTTTTGCTATTGAGTATAGAAGTATCTTATATATTTTGGAAATTAACCCCTTATCGGATATATAGTTTGCAAATATTTTCTCCCATTGCATAGATTGCATTTTTAATCTGTTGTTTCTTTCCTTTGCTGTGCTGAAACATTTTAGTTTGATGTAGTCCTATTTTTCTACTTTTGCTTTGTTGCCTATGCTTTTGGTATCATATCCAAACATCATTGTCAAGATTTTTCCCTCTTTTCTTCTAGGAGTTTTACAGTTTCAAGTCATACATTTAAGTCTTCAGTGCACTTTGCATTGATTTTCATGTATGGTGTAAGGTAGAAGTTCAATTTCGTTCCTTTTCATGTGGATATCCACTTTTCACAGAACCATTTGTTGAGTAAACTATATTTTCCCCATTGTGTACTCTTGGCAGCCTTGTCAAAGATATGTTGACTGTATATGTGTGGGTTTCTTCTGGGCTCTCCCTCATGTTCAATTGGTCTATATGTCTGTCTTTATGCCAGCACCATACTGTTTTAATTACTGTAGCTTCATAGTATATTTTGAAACAGGAATTGTGATACCTCCAGCTTTGTTCTTCTCCCTCAAGATTGCTTTAGCTATTATGGGTCTTTTGTGTTTCCACATGAATTCTAGGATTGATTTTTTTGTTTCTTTAAAAAATGCCATTGGGGTTTTGATTGGATTGCATTGAATCTGTAGATGACTTTGGGTGTGAATGGGCATTTAACAACATTAAGCCTTCCACTACAAGAAAAGTAAACTGCAGACCAATATCCCTAACAAAATACATGGGAAAATCCTCAATAAAACACTAGTAAACAAAATTCAACAGTACAATAAAAGGATCATACACCATGACCAAGTGGGATTTATCCCTGGGATACAAGGATTGTTCAATATATATAAATCAATTAATGTGATACACCACACTAACAAAATGAAGGAAAAAAATCACACGATCATCTTTATAGAGGCAGAAAAATCATTTGACACAATTCAACAGCCTTTTATGATAAAAACTATCAAGGTATAGAAGGAAATTACCTCAACATAATAAAGGCCATGTATGGAAGGCTCACAGCTAACATCATAGTTAATGGGGAGAAGCTGAAAGCTTTTTCTCTAAGATCAGGTACAAGAAGGATGCCCACTTTCAACACTTCTAGTCAAAATAGTAGTGGAAGTCCTAGCTAGAGCAATTAGGCTTAATTAATTAATTAATGTCTCCAAATCAGGAAGGAAGAAGTAAAATTATTCCTGTTTCCAGATAACATCATCTCATGTATAGAAAACCCTAAAGACTCCACCAAAAGCTCTTATATCTAATAAATGAATTCAGTAAATTAGTAGGATACAAAGTCAACACAAAAAAGAAGTTGTGTTTCTATACACTAACAACAACCTCTCTGAAAAAGAAATTAAGCAAACAATCCCATTTACAGTTGCATCAGAAAGAATATAATACTTAGGAATAAACTTAACCAAGGAGGTAAAAGACTGGTACATGGAAAACTACAAAATATTGCTGAAAGAAATTAAAGAAGACACAAATAAATAGGCATTCTGTGTTCATGGAACAGAAGACAATGTTGATAAAATATCCATTTTACTGAAAGCCATCTGTAGACTCAATATGATCCTATTAAAACTCCAATGACATTTTTTACAGAAATTGAAAAAAAGGACAATCCTAAAATTCACGAGGATCCACAATACACCCATGAGAGAGAAGAACAAAGCTGGAGGCATCACAATTCCTGATTCTAAATATATTACAAAGCTACAGTAATTAAAACAGTATGGTGCTGGCATAAAGACAGACATATAGACTAATGGAATAGGATAGGGAGCTCAGAAATAAACCTACATGTATATATTCAACATATCTTCAACAAGGGTCCCAAGAATACACAATTGGGAAAGGATAGTTTCTCAATGAATGGTGTTGTGAAAACTGGATATCCACATGCAAAAGAATGAAATTGAACTCCTACCTTATACCATACATGAAAATCAGTTCAAAGTGAACTGAAGGCTTAAACATATGATTGGAGACTGTAAAAATACTAGAAGAAAACATTGGAGAAATACTTCTTGAAATTGTTCTTTGGCAATGATTTCTTGAATATGACACCAAAAACATGGACAGCAAAGCAAAAATAGACAAGTGGGACTACATACAACGAAAAAGCTTATGCACAGCAAAGGAAAGAAACAACAGAACAAAAAGACAACCTATTAAATGGGAGAAAATATTTGCAAACCATATATCTGATAATTTCCAAAATATATAAGGATCTCCTACAACTCAATTAGCCAAAAACCAAGTAACTCAATTAAAAAATTCACAAAGAACTTGCACAGACATCTTGGTTATTTCATTAATTACTTACTTTTTGCCATTCAATTTTTTTTCTTCTGAAAGTTTCGTTAAGTCTATATACATTTTCTGTTGTAATCACTTATCTTTGACTCATTTTTTTTCTTTTCTTTGTGTTTTTGCTTTTGGTTGTGAAATATCTTTCCACTTTATACTATATTTTATTCAACCATTCTCCATTTAACAGCCTCTTAACTCATGATCTCACTTTTTTGCCCCTCTATACATTGAAATGCATTGTTGTAAGTCTTTGTCCAAGTTTCTGACCACTTTCCTTTTTTTGCTTTTCAAAACTTTTGATATATCTTGGCAAAATTACTCTTCCAGAAAATTTGTACTAATTTATACATTTAAGAAAGGTCTATGTTTCTCATAACAAAGTCATGTATTTTTTATGTTATAGGCTTTGAAATTTCTGAAAATCAGAAGAGGCAGGCTGCAATGACTGTGAGAAAAGTCCCGAAACAAAAAGGTAAAACTGCCTTTAACTACAAACTCCCTGACCTCACCCACTCTCGTTGTGAGACTGAGAAGCCATAGGCTATGTGCTTGCATATTCCTAGGCTTGTTTCCATGCTAAAGTTCACTTGGGGTGGTGGGAAATGACCAGATACCCAGGTGTCCCTGATGACAGTTGGCAAATGGTCTTAAAAGACTTAAGGTTTAGGAGTGAATAATTTAAGGCAGTCATGTCCAAAGATAGTGCATTGGGTACAGGTAAAAATAGAACCTCTGTTTCCTTTATTTTCACTTAAATAAAAGAGAGAAACTAAACTTTACTAACAATTTTGAAACAGTTGGACAATAGTAAATTTGTAGAATTTATTAATATGTATAAATATATTAGGGTTATGTGCATAACAATTCTTTCATTGGTTTGGGAGCATTTGTGAAATCAGGAACCCCAAATCAGAATGGACAACTTCAAACTGAACCTAGACAGAAGATTCAGATAGTTATTCTCTTTTTGAACCATAAAGTATTTAAAAAAGAAAAATACCTTGGGGATCAATCTGAATATGAAATGAAGCTTTATTTTCTCATTTTCCTGAACTAGAAAAAATTAAAATGCTTAATTAAACAAAAGCTAGGAACTATCCCTTCTTTTTTTCGAGAACCTATTCAGTACCAGTCATTCTATATAAGTTCCTTCATTTCATTTTTATGGTACCCCTGAAAAGGCAGGCATTATTAGCCCCATTTTCCAGATGAAGAAACTGAGGATCTTTGGGATAAAGTGACTCTGAACTTAAGTCAGCTTGACTCCAAGTCCTCTGATCTCTCCTCTCCATCTCAGGGTTCTGATGATCCTCCATGATGGGAAAGCACAGCTCACTTTTTTGTCTTGCCTCAATTACTGACAGCTCTTTCTATTACTGACAGCCACTATCATTGTCCCCAGGGTAGGCAAACTTTTTTTTTTAACATCTTTATTGGGGTATAATTGCTTTACAATGGTGTGTTAGTTTCTGCTTTATAACAAAGTGAATCAGTTATACATATACATATGTTCCCATATCTCTTCCCTCTTGCACCTCCCTCCCTCCCACCCTCCCTATCCCTCCAGACGGTCACAAAGCACCGAGCTGATCTCCCTGTGCTATGTGGCTGCTTCCCACTAGCTATCTACCTTACGTTTGGTAGTGTATATATGTCCATGCCTCTTTCTCGCTTTGTCACAGCTCACACTTCCCCCTCCCCATATCCTCAAGTCCGTTCTCCAGTAAGTCTGTGTCTTTATTCCTGTCTTACCCCTAGGTTCTTCATGACATTTTTTTTCTTAAATTCCATATATATGTGTTAGCATATGGTATTTGTCTTTCTCTTTCTGACTTACTTCACTCTGTATGGCAGACTCTAGGTCTATGCACCTCATTACAAATAGCTCAATTTCATTTCTTTTTATGGCTGAGTAATATTCCATTGTATATATGTGCCACATCTTCTTTATCCATTCATCTGATGATAGGCACTTAGGTTGTTTCCATCTCTGGGCTATTGTAAATAGAGCTGCAATGAACATTTTGGTACATGACTCTTAATGAGACTTCACTTTCCCTAGGTCCTCCCTTGTGCTCTTTTAAAGGGCTGTTTGGTCCAGAATGAGTCACCATATAAAATGATCAGATTCAAGTTGCCTGAAATTCTAGCAGCCACATAAAGCACCCTTAATTATTCCTAATGAGGTTCCTTTTCATTGAGGAGGCTGAGTGCCTGTGAAGATCTGATTTCCAGTTGAGTGCACCTGGCTTGGGCCTCTGGCTAGACATGGCCTTCCTTCCAACTGTTTGTTGCTTCTTACTCTTGGGAGGCCCTCACTGGCACTTTCCCTCATCATGGAAATATGATTCACTTTAGATAGGGAATTAAAGGCAACCACTTCTAACTTCTTAGGCATGAAAACATGATAATTTAGAAAGTAATCTGGAGTTCATAACAGTAAGTCTATGATCTGTATGAATAGTAGAATCCTTTGAGAGAATGTGCTTCTTCCTTAGAGATATGAGCCCCAGCCACCTGGACAGTCCTCAGGTTACAAAGTGGTTACTGTCCTACTGGCCCACCTCTGTCTCCTGGAGGCTCTCACCTCCTGAGCTTCTCTCACTCTGAATTCCTCCACTGTCTCTACCACACTAACCTTCATGATGGGATGGTGTTCCTTTACTTCAGCCCAAGTTCCCTCAAGTCTATCTGAGACTGGCTTATCTTTTCACTGAGAAACCATAAAGCAGAGGAACATGCACAAAGCAACGAACTAGAAAACAATCCTACTCGCTCATACCAAACCTTTGTGTCAGGTTCCTTCTCTGCCTTGTCTCAAGGCTATCCCTTGCATGTCTTCTCTTGTCTCCCAATATTTAAACAATGGTTCACCTAAACAGCTTTCCATGTTTAATAGCAATCCTGAAGTCTTCAAAGAAACTTATCTAGTCTCAAACTTCACAGAATTCCTAAAAATTGATTCCCTTATTTCTATTTCGAGTTTTCAAGGCTCTCCTAGTCCAGGGCTGTGGTAACTGATATATTTTGAGACTCAAGGGCACTACACATGTAGAAGTGATTGTACAGCTTAGTAGTACAATAGTTTTATCATATACATAGGAAGAGCAAGAAGGGAGTTCTCTCAGATACCTGAGAAAGCCAGCTTTCTTAATCCTGCCAATAACTCCTTCCTGGAAGTGATGGGGAGCATTGTTGTTAGGATTTCTCTAGTTCAGATTTAATACAGATTCCAACACAATCTGTAATGCCATGGGACCTTATTAACTCAGTCTACTCTTCTAGAGAAGGGGAAGCCTGGCTGGAAGAAAAGCAGAGAGGACAGAGCCTAGCTCCAAGGGAGGCCTTTTCACTTTACATTTGCCTTTTTACACTGCATTGTTTTTAAGAATTGATATATAACTTCTTGAGAGTTGGTTGCTAATTCCTGGTTCATCAACCCATTTCAGTTTGTCATCATGGAGCTCCCTAGGGCCATGAATACAGTCCCAATCTCCAGAGGCTTTAGGGCCAGCTCAAAATCAAATGAGTACCCCAGAATAACTAAAATAAACTTGAAATAGAATAAAGTTTGAATAATAAGTCTACCCTGATTTGAAAACTAATTATATAGCTACAATAACCAAGACAGTTTGGTGTTCGTAGAGGGATAGACATGTTAGATCAATGGAACAGAATAGAGAAACCCAAAACAGACCTACACAAATATGCCCAGCTGATTTTTCACAAAGGTACAAAAGCAATTCAGTGGAGGAAGGATGCCTTTTAAACAAATGGCACTGAAGCAATTGGGCTTCCACAGGCCGAAAGTAAAAATAATCTCAACCTAATTTCACACCCTATAAAAATTAACTCAAAATAGATAATGAACTTAAATTTAAAGCTACAAAACTTTTAGAAAACAGTAGGAGAAGATCATCAGGATTTAGGTCTAGGCAAAGAAGTTCTTAGAACTGACACCAAAAGCTTGAACTATAAAATAAAAAATTGATAAAATTAACCTCATCAAAATAGAAAATTTTGCCCCATGAAAGACCATGTAAAGAGGATGAAAAAACAAGCTACAGGCTAGGGAATATATTTGCGAACCACATATCTGACAAAACATTGGTATCTAGAATATATAAAGAACTCTCAAACCTCAATAGTAAGGGCTTCCCTGGTGGCACAGTCATTGAGAATCTGCATGCCAATACAAGGGACACGGGTTTGAGCCCTGGTCTGGGAAGATCCCACATGTCGCGGAGCAACTAGGCCCATGAGCCACAACTACTGATCCTGTGCATCTGGAGCTTGTGCTCCACAAGAGAGGCCACGACAGTGAGAGGCCCATGCACCGTGATGAAGAGTGGCCCCCACTCGCCGCAACTAGAGAAAGCCCTTGCACAGAAACTAAGACCCAACACAGCCATAAATAAATAAATAAAATTTTAAAAACTCAATAGTAAAAACAAACAAACAAAACTACACACTTCAATTAGAAAATGGGCAAGACAGATAATTCACTGAAGAGGATATATGGATATCAGTTACACACATGAAAAGATGTTCAACATTATTAATCATTGGAAATATGTAAATTAAAACCACAATGAGATGTCATTACATATCTATTACAAAGGCTAAAATAGAAAAAAATTGTGAAAACACCAAATGTTGGCAAGGGTGCATGGAAACAGAATCATTCATACCTTGCTTGTGAGAATGTAAAACAGTACAGCCACTATTTTATGTAATAGTTTGGTAGTTTCTTAAGACATAAAACATACAACTACCAAATGACCCAGCAATGACACATCTGGGCATTTATCCCAGAGAAACAAAAACTTATTGTCACTTAAAAACTTCTAAACAAATACCCATAGCAGCTTTTTCATAATAGCCCAAACTAGAAACAACGTAGATGTCTTTCAATGGGTGTAATTAAGCAGATTCTGGTACATCTATACCATGGAATATAACACATCAATAAAAAGGAGCCAACTATTGGTACATAAACCAACTTGGGAGAATTTCTAAGGATTCATGCTGATTGAGAAAAGCCAACATCCAAAGGTTACATATGGTATAACTCCATTTATATAACGTTCTTCAGATGATATAATTTGGAAATAGGGAACATATTAGTGCTTGCCAGGGGTTAAGGAGGGAGTAGGGAAAGGAAAGAAGTGAGTGTGGTTATAAAAGAATAACACGAGTAATCCTTGTGATGATAGAAATGTTATGACTCTTGACTGTATCCTGTAACAATGTTAATATCCTAGCTGTAATATTGTAATATAGTTTTGCAAAATGCTATCATTGGAGAAATTGAGTAAAGGGTGCAAGGTATATCTCTATATTTTCTCTTACAACTGCATGTGAATCTACAATGATCTCAAAATAAAAAGCTTAATTTAAAAAATAAAATGAGCACTCCCCAAATTCCCTCCCTAATATCTACATATAATTGTTTGGCCTCTGGAACACTTGTATTTTTGACACTTACCACCTTTGAAAACTGACAACATCCTCAAAATGACAAAATAGTTTTCTACTGTCATCTCCCTAAAGAACACAGATTTTCACCAACAGATGAGAGTTTTTTTGTAAAAGTCTGGGAGTCCAGTGGAGAAGTTCCAGACCAAATAATCTATGATTGGATGTATAGATGAGGCCAGTCAATAAAAACTGGAGGAGGTGACAGCAACACAAGACTAGAAGGAATATGAAAAATCAAGGAAACAAGACATCATCAATGGAATGCAATAATTTCCAGAAGCTGACACACAAAGACCAGGAGATCTGTGATTTGCATGATAAACAATTCAAAATCGTTGTTTTAAGGAAGCTCAATGAGCTACAATAGAAACAATTCAACAACATCAGGAAAACATCATGAACAAAATAAGAAATTTAACAGAGTAGAAATCATAAAAAGAACCAAACAAGTTATAGAGCTGAAGAATACAATGTATGAAATGAAAAATACAGTAGACAGCATCAATAGCAGACCTGATGAGCCAGCAGAAAGTATCTGTGAAGTCAAAGAAAGATCATTTGAAATTGACTAGTCAGAGTAGGAAAAAAAAAAAAGAATCTAAAAGAGTGAAGTATGCCTGTGTGACTTATAGGATAAAATTAAGATTAACAATCTACAAAATATTGGAGTCCCAGAAGAAGAGAGGGAGAAAGGGGAAGAAAGATCATTTAAATAAATAATGACTAGGACTTCCCAATTCTGGGTAGATATTTGAATATCTAAGTTCATGTGGCTCACTGGTCTCCAAACAATTCAACCCAAAATGGTCTTCTCTAAGATACATTATAATAAAGCTGTCTAAAATCAAAGACAAAAAGAGAAGGTTAAGAGCAGCAAGAGAAAAAAACGAATCTCATATGCATGGGAACCTGCATAAGGCTATCAGCAGATTTCTCAACAGAAACCTAGCAGGCAAGGAGAGAGTGGAATGATATATTCAAAGTACTGAAAGAAAATAACACCCAACCAAGAATGCTGTACCCAGAAAAGTTGTCTTCAGAAATAAAGGAGAGAAAAAGAATTTTCCAGACCAAAAAAAAAAAAAACAAAAAAAAGCTGAAAGAGTTAATCACCACTAGATTTGTCTTACAATAAATGCTGAAGGTTCTTCAAGCTGAAATGAAAGTATGCTAATTAGTAACACGAAAACGTGAAGAAGAAAATATGACAGGGGCAGGAGACAAGATGGCAGAGTAGAAGGACTTGAGCTTATCTCCTCTCACAAAAACAACAAAATCAAAATTAACTGCTGAATAACCATCGACAAAAAAGACCCCAACCTACCAAAATATGCACTCTACACCCAAAGACAAAGAGGAAGCCACAACGAGATGGTAGGAGGGGTGCTTCTGCAATATAATCAAATCCTATACCCACCAACTGGGCAACCCACAAACTGGAAAATTAATATATCACAGAGGTTCTCCTACAGGAGTGAGAGTTCTGAGCCCCACATCAGTCTCCCCAGCCTGGGGGTCTGGCAATGGGAAGAGGAGCACACAAAACATTTGGCTTTGAAGGCCAGTGGGCTTGAGTCTAGGAGTTCCACAGGACTGGTGGAAACAGACTACACCCTTGGAGGGAGCACACAAGGTTTCACATGCACTGGTACCCAGGGCAAAGCAGTGACTCCATAGGATCCTGGGTCAGACCTACCTGCGGGCCTTGGAGAGTATCCTAGGGAGGCAGGGGTCGGCTGTGGGTCACTGTGGGGACAAGGACACTGGTGGTGGGGTCTCCAAGGAATATTGATCATCATGAGCTCTCCCAGAGGTCATCATATTGACACCAAGACCTGGACAACAGCCTGTAGGATCCAGCACTTGAATGCCTCAGACCAAACAATGAACATGGTGAGAACACAGCCCCACCCATCAGCAGACAGGCTGCCTAAAGTTGTCCTGAGCCAACAACCACCTATAAACACACCATTTGCCATGGCCTTACCCCCAGAGGGACAAGATCTAGCTCCACCCACCAGTGGGCAGACACCAGTCTCTCCCACCAGGAAGCCTGTATAAGCCACTGGTCCCACCTCACCCAGCAAGGTGCAGACACCAGAAGCAAGAAAAGCTACAATCCTGCAGTGTGAGGAACAGAGACCACAAAGACAGAAATCTAAACAAAATGAGATGGCAGAGAAATATGTTCCAGAGGAAAGAACAAGATAAAACCCCAGAAGAACAGCTAAGTGAAGTGGAGATAGGCAACCTATCTGGAAAAGAATCCAGAGTAATGAGAGTAAAGATGATTCAAGATGTCAGAAAAAAAAATGGAGCACAGACCAATAGGATACAAGAAATGTTTAATAAAGCGCTAGAAGCTTAAAAGAACAAAGATTAAACAATACAATAACTGCAATGAAAAATGCACTAGAAGGAATCAATAGAAAAAGTGAGGCAGAAGAACAAATAAGTGAGCTGGAAGACAGATTGGGGGAAATTGCTGCTGCAAAACAGAATAAAGAAAAAAAGAATGAAAAGAAATGAGGACAGACTCAGAGACATCTGGGACAACATTAAATGCAAAAACATTTGCATTATAGGGGTCCCAGAAGGAGAAGAGAGAGAGAAAGGTCCTGAGAAAATATTTAAAGAGATAATAGCCAAAAACTTCCCTTACATGGGAAAGGAAACACCCACTCAAGACCAGGAAGTGCAGAGAGTCCCATACAGGATAAACCCAAGGAGGGACATACTGAGGCACATATTAATAAAATTGACAAAAAAGGCAGAGAAAATATTAAAAGCAACAAAGGAAAAGCAACAAATAACACACAAGGGAATTTCCATAAAGTTATCAGCTGATTGTTCAACAATAGCTCTGCAGCCCCAAAGGGAGTGGCACGATATATCTAAAGCCATGAAAGGGAAAAAACACAACCAAGAATACTCTACCAAGCAAAGCTCTCATACAGATTCCATGGTAAAACAAATGCTTTACAAAAAAAAGCTAAGAAAATTCACCACCACCAAACCAGCTGTACAACAAATGCTAAGGGGAATTCTCTAGATGGAAAAGAAAAGACCACAACTAGAAACAAGAAAATTATGAATGGGAAAGTGCAACAGTAAAGGCAAACATACAGTAAAGGTAGGCAAGCATCCACACAAAATATGATAACAAAAACAGCAATAGTGAGAAGAGGAGCATACAAATGCAGGATATTGGAAATCCATTTAAAATTAAGAGACCAGCAACTTTAAAAAACCTTGTATATATGTAGTCTGCTATATCAAAACCTCATGGTAAGCGGAAAGCAAAAATCTAGAACAGATACAAACACACAAAAAAAGAAAAAGCAATCCAAACACAACAATAAACATAGTCATCAAATCACAAGAGAAGAGAACAAAAAGGGAAGGGAAGAAAAAAGGACTACAGAAACTAATCCAAAACAATTAACAAAATAGCAATAAGAACATACAGATCAGTAATTATCTTAAATGTAAATGGATTAAATCCTCAAACAAAAAGCCATAGACTGGCATAATTGATTTAAAAAAGAAAAAGAAGATGTGGTATATATATGCAATGGAATATTACTCAGCCATAAAAAGGAACAAAATTGGGTCATTTGTAGAGACATGGATGGACCTAGAGACTGTCATACAGAGTGAAGTATGTCAGAAAGAGAAAAACAAATATCATATATTAACACATATATGTGGAATCTAGAAAAATAGTACAGATGAACCAGTTTGCAAGGCAGAAATAGAGACATAGGTGTAGAGAACAAATGTATGGACACCAAGGGGGAATGGGGGTTGCATGAATTGGGAGAATGGGATTGACATATATACACTAATATGTATAAAATAGAAAACTATCAAGAACCTGTTGTATAACAAAGGGAACTCCACTTCGCTGTGCAGTAGAAACTAACATGACATTGTAAAACAACTATATCCAAATTAAAAAGAAAAAGACACATATATGCTGTCTACAAGAGACCCACATGAAATCTAGAGACACATACAGACTGAAAATGAGGGGATGGAAAAAGGTATTCCATGCAAATGGAAATCAAAAGAAAGCTGGAGTAGTGATACTCATATCAGACAAAATAGAGTTTAAAATAAAGACTGTTACAAGAGACAAAAAGGATACCACATAATGAGCAAAGCATCAATCCAAGAAGAAGATATAACAATTGTAAATATTTATGCACCCAACATAGGAGCACCTCAATATATAAGGCAAATTCTTACAGCCATAAAATGAGAAATTGACAGTAACACAATAATATCGGGGCAATTTAACACCCCATTTTCATCAATGGACAGATCATTCAGACAGAAAATCAATAAGGAAACAAAAGCTTAAATGACACATTAGACAAATGGACTTAATTGATATTTATAGAATATTCCATTTAAAAGGAGAAGATGCACATTCTTCTCAAGTGCACATAGAACATTTTCCAGGACAGATAACATGGTGTACCATACAGTAAGCCTCATTATATTTAAGAAAATTGAAATTATATCAAGCCAGCACTCCAACTGCAATGTTGAGATTAGGAATCAACTACATGAAAAAAAAACTGCAAAAAGCAGAAACATGTGGAGGCTAACTATATGTTACTGAACAACAAATGGATCACTGAAGAAATCAAAGAGGAAATTCAAAACTACCTAGAGACAGACGAAAATGAAAACACGATGATCCAAAACGTATGGGATGCAGCAAAAGCAGTTCTAAGAGTGAAGTTTGTAGCAATGCAGTCTTACCTTAGGAACCAAGAAAAATCACAAATAAACAACAAAAATTTACACCGTAAGCAACTAGAGAAATAAGAACAAACAAAACCCAAAGTTAGTACAAGGAAAGAAATCATAAACATCAGAACAGAAACAAATGCAATAGAGATGATGAAAACAAGAGAAAAGACAGTGAAACTAAAAGCTGTTTCTTTGAAAAGATAAACAACATTGATAAACTTTAAGCCAGCCCCATCAAGAAAAAAAGGGATAGGGCTCAGATCACTAAAATTAGATATGAAAAAGAAGTTACTTTGGACAACACAGAAATACAAAGGATCATAAGAGACTACTACAGGCAACTACATGCCAATAAAATGGACAACCTAGAAGAAATGGACAAATCCTTAGAAAGGTAAAACCTCCCAAGACTGAACCAGGAAGAAATAGAAAATATGAATAGAGCAATCACAAGTACTGAAATTGAAACTTATTTTTAAAAATTCAGGGCTTCCCTGGTGGCACAGTGGTTGAGAGTCCGCCTGCCAATGCAGGGAAACGAGTTTGTGCCCTGGTCCGGGAGGATCCCACATGCTGCGGAGCGGCTGGGCCTGTGAGCCATGGCCGCTGAACCTGTGCATCTGGAGCCTGTGCGCTGCAACAGGAGAGGCCACAACAGTGAGAGGCCCGCGTACTGAAAAAAAAAAAAAAAACTTCACACAAAAGTCCAACATCAGATGGCTTCACAGGCAAATTCTGTCAAACATTTAGAGAAGAGTTAACACCTATCCTTCTCAAACTCTTCCAAAATATAGCAAGGAGGGACACTCCCTAACTCATTCTACGAGGCCACCATCACCCTAATACCAAAACCAGATGCAGATACCACAAAAAAAATAAAATTATAGGCCAATATCACTGAAGAACATAGATGGAAAAATCCTCAACAAAATACTAGCAAAACAAATCCAACAATATGTTAAAAGGATCAACCACTACAATCAAGTGGGATTTATCCCAGGGATACAAGGATTTTTCATTATCCCCAAATTAGTCACTGTGATATACCACATTAACAAATTAAAAAGTATAAAAAAATATGATTATCTCAATAGATGCAGAAAGGCTTTTTACAATTCCAACACCCATTTATGATAAAAGCTGTCCAGAAAGTGGTCATAAATGGAACCTACCTCAACATAATAAAGGCCATATACAACAAACCCACAGCTAACATCACACTCAATGGTAAAAGCTGAAAGTATTTCCTCTAAGATCAGGAACAAGAAAAGGATGTCCACTCTCACCACTTTTATTCAAGTTCTGGGAGTCCTAGCCACAGCAACCAGAGAAGAAAAAGAAATGAGCAGGATCTAAACTGGAAAAGAAGTAAAACTGTCACTGTTTTCAGATGATGTGGTACTATACATTGATGATTCTGAAGACATTACCAGAAAACTACTAGAGCATATCAATGAATTTAATAAAGTTGCAGGATACAAAATTAACACTCAGAAATCACTTGTATTTGTGTACACTAACAGCAAAAATCAGAAAGAAAATAAGGAAACAATCCCATTTACCATCTCATCAAAAAGAATAAAATACCTAGGAATAAACCTACCTAACGAGACAAAAGACCTGTACTCTGAAAACTATAAGACTCTGATGAAAGAAATTGAAGGTGACACAGATGGAAAGATATACCATGTTCTTGGTTTGGAAGAATCAATATTGTCAAAATGACTATACTACCCAAGGCAATCTACAGATTCAATGCAATCCCTATTAATTTACCAATAACATTTTTCACAGAACTAGAACAATTTTTTTTAATTTATATGGAAACAAAAGGCTCTGTATAGCCAAAGTAATCCTGAGAAAGAAAAATGGAGCTGGAGGTATCAGGCTCCCTGACTTCAGACTATACTACAAAACTAAAGTTATCAAAAAGACCTACTGTATAGCTCAGGGAAATCTGATCAATACTCTGTAATAATCTAAATGGGAAATGAATCTGCAAAAGGATAGATACATCTGTGTGTATAACTGAATCACTCTGCTGTACACCGGAAACTAACACAAAATTGTTAATCAACTCCGATATAAAACAAAAATTTAAAAAATCATTTCCAAAAATGTATGGTAGTGGCACAAAAACAGAAATATAGATCAGTGGAACAGAATAGAAAGCCCAGAAATAAACCCATGCACCTATGGTCAATTAATCTACGACAAAGGAGGCAAGGAAATACAGTGGACAAAAGACAGTCTCTTCAATGAATGGTGCTGGGGAAACTGGACAGCTACATGTACAAGAATAAAACTAGAACATTCTCTAACACCACACACAAAAATAAACTCAAAGTGGATTAATGACCTAAATGTAAGACCAGATACTATAAAACTCTTTGAGGAAAACATAGGCACAAGATTCTTTGACATAAGTTTCAGCAATATCTTTTTGGATCCACCTCCTAGAGTACTGAAAATAAAAACAAAAATAAACAAATGGGACCTAATTAAACTTACAAGCTTTTGCACAGCAAGGAAAACCATAAAAAAAAAGACAACCCACAGAATGGTAGAAAATATTTGCAAATGAAGCAACTGACAAGGGAATAAACTCCAAATATACAAACAGCTCATGCAGCTCACTATCAAAAAAAATAAACAAACAAACAACCCAATCAAAAAGTGGGCAGAAGATCTAATAGACATCCCTCCAAAGAAGACATATAGATGGCCAAAATCACATGAAAAGATGCTCAACATTGCTAATTATTAGAGAAATGCAAATCAAAACTACAATGAGGTATTACCACAGACCGGTCAGAATGGCCATCATCATAAAGTCTGCAAACAAATGCTGGAGAGGGTGTGGAGTAAAGGGAACCCTCCCACACTGTTGGTGGGAATGTAAATTGGTACAGCCACTATGGAGAACAGTATGGAAGTTCTTTAAAAAACTAAAAATAGAGCTACCATATGATCCAGCAATCCTTCTCCTAGGCATATATCCAGAGAAAACCATAAATCAAAAAGATACATGAAGCACCGAGCTGATCTCCCTGTGCTATTCAGCTGCTTCCCACTAGCTATCTATTTTACATTTGTTAGTGGAGAGGTGGGGGGGAGATGCAAGAGGGAGGAGAGATGGGAATATATGTTTACGTATAGCTGATTCACTTTGTTATAAAGCTGAAATTAACACACCATTGTAAAGTAATTATACTCCAATAAATATGTTAAAAAAATAAAAAAGAAACATTCACCCCAATGTTCATCGCAGTGCTATTTACAATAGCCAGGACATGGAAGGAACCTAAATGTTCATCAATGGATGAATGGATAAAGATGTGGTACATATATACAATGGGATATTACTCAGCCATAAAAAAGAACAAAATAATGCTATTTGAAGCTACATGGATGGACCTAGTGATTGTCATACTGAGTGAAGTAAGTCCGACAGAGTAAGTCATATATCATATGGTATTGATTATATGTGTAATCTAAAAAATGGTACAAATGAACTTATTTACAAAACAAAAATAGAGTCACAGATATAGAAAACAAACTTATGATTACCAAAGTGGAAAGGGAGAGAGAGATAAATTGGGAGATTGGGACTGACATATACACACTACTATATATAAAATAAATAACTAATAAGAACCTACTGTATAGTACAGGGAACTCTGCTCAATACTCTGTAATGACCTTTATGGGAAAAGAATCTAAAAAAGAGCAGATATATGTATATGTTTAACTGATTCACTTTGCTATACAACAGGAACTAACAAAATATTGTAAATCAACTATATTCCAATAAAAGTGAAGTAAGTCAGAAAGAGAAAGACAAATACCGTATGCTAACACATATATATGGAATTTAAGGGAAAAAAATGTGAAGAACCTAGGGGTAAGACAGGAATAAAGACACAGACCTACTAGAGAATGGACTTGAGGATATGGGGAGGAGGAAGGGTAAGCTGTGACAAAGTGAGAGGGTGGCATGGACATATATACACTACCAAATGTAAAATAGCTAGTGGGAAGCAGCCGCATAGCACAGGGAGATCAGCTTGGTGCTTTGTGACCACCTAGAGGGGTGGGATAGGGAGGATGGGAGGGAGGGAGACACAAGAGGGAAGAGATATGGGAACATATGTGTATGTATAACTGATTCACTTTGTTATTAAAGCAGAAACTAACACACCATTGTAAAGCGATTATACTCCAATAAAGATGTAAAAAAAAAAAAAATAAGCCAAAGACCTAAGTAGACATTTTTCAAAGAAAATATTCCAACAGCCAACAGGTACACGAAAAGTACCTCAGCATCATTCATCATCAGGAAATGCAAATCAAAACCACTATGAGATATTACCTCACACCTTTCAGAAAGGCTGTTATCAAAAGACAAGTGCTGGGAAGGATGTAGAGAAAGGAGACCCTTTTATACTGTTGGTGGGAGTGTAAGTTGGTACAGCTGCTATGGAAAACAGTATGGAGGTTCATTAAAAAATTAAAAATAGAGCTACCGTATAATTCAATTCCAGTTCTGGGTATATATCTAAAGAAAAGAAATAACTATCTTGAAGAGCTATCTATACCCCATATTTGTTACTGCATTATTCATAATAGCCAAGACATAGAAACAACCTAAGTGTCCTTTGACAGATAAATAGATAAAATAAATATATACAAACACACACAATGGAATATTATTCAGCTGTAGAAAGAGGGAAATCTTGTCTTTTCCACATTGTGGACTAACCTGGAAGGTGTTATGCTAAATGAAATAATTCAGACAAAGAAAGACAAATACTGTATGATATCACTCATATGGGGAATCTAATAAAACCGAATTTGTAGAAACAGAGAAGAGATTGATGTTTGCCACATGCAAGGGGTTTTGGGTTGGGGAAATAGGTGAATGTGGTCAAAAGGTAGAGTTTCAGTTATAAAATAAATGAGGTTGAGGAAGTAACATACGGCATGAAGACTAAAGTTAGCAAAACTGTATTGTATATTTGAAAGTTGCTAAGAGAGTAGATTGTAAAAGTTCTCATCAAAAGAAAAAACGTGTAACTATGTGAAGTGATGGATGTTAAGTGACCTTAATGTGCTTATCTTTTTGCAGTATATACATATATCAAATCATTATGTTGTACACCTTAATCTTATACAATGTAATATGTCTATTATTGTCTCAAATTAGGGAAAAATACAAAATCTGAGCAGACAAATAACAAGTGAGAAGGTTGAATCAGTAGTCAAACCTCCCAACAAAGGAAAGCCCAGGAACAGATAGATGGTTTCACTGGTGAATTACATGAAACATTTTAAAAAGAATTAACAACAGTCCTTCTCAAACTAGTCAAAAACCTAAAAGGAACACTCTCAAACTCATTTTATGAAGCTAGCATTTCCCCAATACCAAAGCTGGATAAAGATATTACTAGATATCCTTGATGAATATAGATGTAAAAATTCTCAACAAAATACTAGCAAACCAAATTCAACAGCACATAAAAGGATCATGCATCATCATCAAGTGGGATTCATCTCTAGGATGCAGGCATGGTCTACATATGCAAATCAATAAATGTGACACACCACATTTATAGAATGAAAGATAAAAATCACATGATCACCTCAATAGATGCAGAAAAAGCATTTTACAAAATTCAACATCTTTCGTGATAAAAATTCTCAATAAATTGGGTATACAAAGAACATATCTCAATATAATCAATGCCTTTTATGACAAGCTCACCACTAATAACAATACTCAGAGGTGAAAGTTTGAAAGCTTTTCCTCTAAGTTCAGGAATAAGACAAGGATTCCAAACCTCACCACTCCTATTCAGCATAGCTCTTGAAGTCCTAGCCAGAGCAGTCAGGCAATAAAAAGCAATTAAAGTCAGAAAGTGAGAAGTCAAATTGTCTCTGTTTACAGATGATATGATTTCATACATAGAAAACTCTAAAGACTATCCCAAGAAATAATAATATTAGAATAATAGAGGAATTCAGTAATGTTTCAGGATACAAAATCAGTGTACAGAAATCAGTTGTGTTTCACTAACAACAAACATCCAAAGGAGAAATTAAGGACATGATCCCCTTTGCAATAGCACAAAATAGTAAAGTACTTAGGAATAGGTTTAACCAAGAAGGTTAAAGATCTGCACATTGAAATCTAGTAGACATTTATGAAAGAAATTGAAGAAGACACAAATAAATGGAAAGATATTCCATATTCATGGATGATAAGAATTAATATTGTGAAAATGTCCTTACTATATAAAGCCATCTGTATACTTGCTGTAATCCTTATCTCAAATTCCATGGCATTTTTCATAGAAGGAGACAAAACACTCCTAAAATTCATATGGACCCACAAAAGACCCCAATTTACCAAAGCAGTTCTGTTAAAGAAGAACAAAGCTGGGGCAATCATGCATCCCAATTTCAAACTATATTACAAAGCTATAATAATCAAAAAAGTATGGTACTAGCATAAAAAACAGCATATAGATCAATGGAACAGAATCAAGAGCCCAATTATAAACCCACACTTATGGTCAACTAATATTTGTCAGGAGGCCAAGAATATTTAGTGGGGGAAAGATAGTCTCTTTTATTAATGGTATTGGGAAAATTGAATGTTTACATGCAAAGGACTGTATTGGACTCCTATATAACACCACTCACAAAAATTAACTCAAAACTGATTAAAGACTTAAGTGTAAGACCCACATCTATAAAATTCCTAGAAGAAAACAGGGTTTTCCCTGTTTTCCCTGTACTCCTCAACATTGATCTTGGCAATGAGTTTTTGAATATGACACCTAAATCAAAAATGAGCAAGTGGGACTACATCAAACTAGAAAGCTTCTGCATAGCAAAAGACAATCAACAAAATGAAAAGGCTACCTATGCAATGGGAGAAACTTTTTTATAAACCATACACCCAAAAAAGACACACACACACGCACACACACACATACACACTGTGGAATACTATTCAACCATAAAAAGAAGGAAATCCTGCCATTTATGGAAATATGGATGGTCTTTAGGGAGTTATGCTGTGTGAAATGTCAGACAGAAAAATACAAATACAATATGTCATTTATATAAGCAATCTGAAAAAGGCAAAATTATAGAAACAGAAAGTAGGTTGCCAGGGGTTGGGGTTGGGGAAAGTGGGGTGATGTTGGTCAAAGGGCACAAGCTTCTAGTTATATGATGAATTAGTTTTGGAGATATAATGTACAGTATGGTTAATGTAGTTAACAATACGCTATTGTATACTTAAGGTAATTGTGTGAGGTGATGGATGTGCTAACTAACCTTATTGTGGTAATTATTTCACAATATATATGTATAATGAATTATCACATTGCATACCTTAAACTTACACAACATTGTATGTCAGTTACATCTCAATAAAGCTGGAAAACAATAACAAGAACAAAAACAAAACAACAAAATACTGGCTTTTAGAAAAGAAGTGGTTCCTTCCCACTGAAGTGTGAATGTCTTAATATGTTATATGATGGCTTAATATGATACTACTTCCAGAGTAATGGGATCAAGTCATCAAACAAAGGCAAACAGAGAAACTATAATGTTGAAATTTCAGACACTGACCAGCAGATGAGAAAGGTATTTGGGAGCAGCAGAGAGATCACCCTTGCATTCTGAATCATATGCTGTGTTCCTCAGCCTATTCTGTTCTGAATAGAGATAAGGATTAAAAGTGGGCACTAGGTGCTTTGAGAATCCCCTTACTACTTAATTTATACCATTTCCCTTTGATCTCCCGTCTACTCTAGGTGTCACCTCTGCTCGCTCAGTTCCTCCTTCCTACCCACCACCGCAGGACCCGTTAAACCAGGGCCAGTACCTGGTCCCTGATGGCATCGCTCAGTCGCAGGTCTTTGAGTTCACCGAACCCAAGCGCAGCCAGTCACCATTCTGGCAAAACTTCAGCAGGTTAACCCCCTTCAAAAAATAATACCAACAGGGAGGCAGATAATTTTAAAATAAAGTAAATAAAATTATATTTATAGATGGACCTTTTTTCGGAGAAGCACTGTTGAAATTTATATATATATATATATATATATATATATATATATATATATATATATATATACATATACACACACACACACACATACACACACACGCATACACAGACGCACACAGGACCTTGAGTGTACACACACACACACACATACACACACACACACACACACACACACACACACACACACGCAGAAGGACCAAAAATGTTTTCTGTTGTTTTGGGGAAGTAAAATCTGTAGTTGGTAGGAAGAAGTACCAATGAATTCCAAACACATGATCCCTTCTTAAAATGTTTTCCATTCTTACCCTGTCCCCCTCCCCTTTACTTTCAGAAAATGACATTTCTATTTGTTCCTTTTCTTGTTGAGATAATCTTTTTGCTCTCCTGTGAGTGATTCATTGACTTGTCATTATTAACATAGATGTGTTTGTATTGTTTTTTAGTTACCTGATGATACTGATGCTGATGACTTTTGAATTTAATTTGATGTGGTGGAGTTTGGGAGTTTTGAATTTCTTTTTTTCCTTTTCCTTTTCACTGGGTAAAGGGAGGATCCCCTTCCTCCACTCCCTCAACTGATCATCTGCGAATTATTTCTGCAGCCCTGCAGTTGCCCCAAATAGCCTTTTCCCTGCATCTTCTGTCCTCAGTCATGCCAGTCTGGACATGCTCTGTTGTGCCCTGTGACATAAGTGCTCAATATTTCTATTGCTTTCACTGTGTTTTAGGTGTTGTAGAGGGATCGAAACTAAACAGAAGCAAGGGAATGTCAGAGTAATGATGCTGGAGAAGACTTCTGTTCAGGGAGCATTCTGCATTTGGGCTATTTCTTCTGCTAGCACTGGGGATTCCCATGTTGCAGCACTGCTGGGTCATGCCAGTTTTGTATCTGGGGTTTTTGGGTCAGTTTTTCTCTTCTTCATGCCACTTTGGTTATGGTGTTTCTTCTAGGCTTGTCCCTCCCCTAAACTAAAAAATCTGAACTAGAAGTAAAGAGGCTGAGACTCTGCCTCCTGGAGGAGGGATTCAACTGCCTCCAGTACCAAGCAGGTTTAGAGTAGGACTCCCCACTGCAATCGGGGACCTGGTTGTACCTGCTCCCCATTGGCAGATTGTTTAGGCAGCATTGCTGGAATCTGTGAGAGGTCAAGACAGAGCCCACCTCACCAAGATCATCAACTGTATTCAAATTATTGACCTGGACAGAATCAAAGGCTGATAGTAACCTCTTATAAGAAAGAACAAAGATGGGCATGAAAGAGACAACCTCAGCCCAAGATATGTACTTACAGTTCCTAACTTATGTGAAACTTCCCCCATTGTTAGCCGATTGCATGGATAATCTTCCATGGCTCCTTCCTTCCCCTCTTCCTGTCTTCCTTCTTTCTCCTGCTCTCCCCTGCACAGGAGGGTTGCTGGTATGGGCATAGTTAAAGCACTTCTAGCACTCAAAGACTGCCCTGTTTCCAACATTCTCCCATCCCACAACATTTGAAGTAAGCAAGCGAGGAGCCTAGGGGACTTTTCCCTGTGGAGAAAGGATCTGAGGCAGAGATGCTACCCTCAGGCTCATTTTTGGTAGGCTTTACACTTAGGAAAAACTAACTTTCCACACAAAGAGACAGACTCCCTATGAGTACTCCCTATTCCTCCTCTCCACATAGCCCCTCAGATAGATAGACCTTGAACAGCAAGGAGAATGGAGTACAAAGGAGTAAGAATGGGCCCTACTATGGAGAGCCATTCTAGTGAGGAATCTGGAGATTTTGAGTCTATCCTGGACCCTGTGGGAGAAGACTTAATCATGAAAGGACTCATGGCTGCATGGGACACAGCATAGCTGGCTTGATTGCTGCTCTTACGCCTCCTGACCCAGACCAGGCCCTGCCCAGCCTGGGAATTTTTCTTCTATGGGAATCAAATTACAAGCTGTTTAAGCTCCCATTCCACCACACCCAAATGAGACTTGAGGAGTTAGCCAAGGATAAGTGTGAGCTGGGCAGAAGGCCAGGGCTCGGGACTGGCCACAACTGCTCAGCACCTGACCCAGCTACTTAAGCCCACTTGACAAGGAGCCTGGTACCCAGTGCCTAAGCTAAAGTGGCTTCCCTGGCAAACAGAATGTCTGGCTGTGTAGGCCTCCCTTGAGTGTACATTATTTTCCTACTTTCAATTCCTTCTCACTAGGCTTGGCCTTGACTTGTTTCTCCAGGGCCTGGGGGCACACCAAGTGGGGATGCATGGACAGGTCCCTGGACCTACAACTTCTCTTGGCCAAGCTCACTCACACTCCCACTTCCTGCTCCCCTGGGGCTGTGCCCAGAGCTCCAGAATCAGGGATTATCACCTCTTTCCACCCACCTCTCATCCACCCAACCCACTGGCCTCATCAGATGCCAATAATTTATGAAAACAACAAGAAATCTGTTCACCATTGCTTGGAATATTCCCCCAGTCTATGGCAGAAAAGCAGACCGGTGGCCAACAGCCCCAAGGGGAACCCCATTACCTGGGCTTAGGATCCAAGCCTATTCTGTGTTCCCATAGCGATGCTATCCACAAGAACTCTGTAAATCTCTGTTTCTGCATGGCCCAGAGATCCCCTTTCCTCAACTCAATGAGACCTGGATTTGCTCAAAAAGGCTTTGCTAATATATTCTATGGGCCCTCTTGTGGGATGGTCCTAACCCAGAAATCCACCTCCTCTTTCTCTCTCTCCCTCTTGTCCCTTCTATGTGTATATCTCTAAAGGATTTATAAGGACAGCAACAAGAGAGTTCTAACAATTCTAGTGTGAAGCCAAATAGTGATTTTTAGTGTTTTGGGGATGGGGTGGGCTGGGGTGGATGGATGGGCAACAGTGATTTTGATTACCCCTGCTGCTCTGCACTTGCCAGTTTATTATTTCATTTCTTCTATCTGACTGTTTGACCCTGTCAAACAAGTGTCAAAGTTGTGTGTTTAAAAAAAAATGTTTAACAAAAATATGATGTTGTAATGACACAAAGCCTTATGAAAATATTTATGGAGTTCAATAAAAGAAGTAAAAAGACACCTCCAGGCATAGCTCTCATGCCATTTTGTGTGTGTGTTTGTGTGTGTGTTTTACCAATTGTGAAATAAAGGGAATTTGCCTGGCAGGGACAGCTTACACCAGCCTAGTCTTGGCCTGCCAGCCCTGCTGTTCTATTGCCAGGCTTTCCATGGTCTGTCTGTGGCCTTCCATGTCTTTTCTGGAAGAGTGGGCCACAAGAATCAAGTTTGATCCTGTAACCAGGGGTGCTTCAAATGTCTTCATGGGTGGGACTATCCTTCATGTCACTTGGCTCTTTCACAAGACTTGAAGGCCCATTCCTGACCTTGCTCCTTTTCCTTGCAGCTGTAAGTCCAGCACCTGCCCTGTGTACTCTCACATGAGCTTAAAAGCTGCTTTTGGGACCTAACCAGAATCCATATCACTTAGGAATCCCCCACCTCCAGTTCTTTCCTAATGCTTCCAGTCCTGTCTCCTCAGAGGTAGACATATTCTTTATCCATCCCCCAAAGTGGATGGAGTGACCTTACTGTTTCTTTCATCATGGTGTCTCCTGCACATACATGCTCCTTGCTGCCCACAAGGCTCCCATGTGGTATCTTATGCTGCCCATTAGAGACACAATAGTTTGTATGTTCTGATACTACTTAACCTGCCTTTCTCCAGAAGAAATAAACACTGACCTTAATAAAATACTTATTCTTCACCCATCTCCCAACCCCCTTCAAATTGATCTCAGAGTTGCCTACTATCAGAGAGTTCCTGGGTGCAGCATGGGTTGAGGGGGGTTGGAAGCAAGAATATGGAATAGGTTGATACTAGCACATGAATGTATCACTCTCTATAATCTCCTTGAGAGCCCTGTATCTTAAGTTTTCTAACCTAGGCTTCCAACAGGTGACTACAGCCATAGGTCCTTTTGTCTCTAGTACCAAGAGCAAGGGGGAGGAGGCCTAAGGTCTCTGCTGTGGGCTTTGGCTTACTTCAGTGTTTCAGTCACAGAGACCACCACTCTGCTGCTTGACCCACTTAACTTTTAGACCCTTTGGGATTTCCTTATTTATGATGACCTTCTTACCCCTGGCTCCCAGAGACTTCTGTCCTGAATAGGATACAGGACTGGTGAGGTAAATCTTGCTTGCCCAGGCCTTTACCTACCAGGCCCAAGATAACAAAATGAGACCTCAGCATTCCACCAAGTCCAACCACCTGCAGGGCAACAGTTCAGCCTGACCATAGGTAGATTAGACCATCTGGGTTTGCAACACAGTTAGAGGGGGTGTTGGGAGGTAAAATTCATGTTCCCTGGAAGCACTCTATTCTGATTCCATCTCTCCCATTTCTCTCTTGAACTGTGACTTCCTTCTCCAGTAGGCCATGAGTGTCACATGGACACTGTTTTCTCATATAGTTGGGGAAGAGGAAGAAAGGAATGGTACATGGCCATAGAGTGTTCCTGTGTTCTTCAGAAGCCTCTATTACTTCTGTTTAGCTCACCAGTACATCATTTAAGGCAGATTGTTTAGGCAGGTTTATGTCCATCTCCACAACAGCCATGCTGCCAACCAGCTGAATTAGATTCAACTTGCATATCCTGAATATGTAATCTGGGCCAGGTACACAAGAAATACCAAGATGACTAAAATAAAATATCTACAGTCACTCAGAATTTAGTGAGAACATATAAGCATGGACCATAACAAGGATGGATGTGGGCCTGGAAGCACTCAAAAAATGGAGTGGTTAATTGTGATTGAGGAAGATCTTTGCAATCAGGATAAGTTTAGTTGTGCTGCAGTAACAGATTTTTCCCCAAATCTTAATGGCTTTAACATACAAGAACTTATTTCTTGCTCATACAAATCCTGCTGTGAGTCCAGGTGACTCTCTGGGGCAGCTATCACCTATGTGATAGTACACAATCTGGGCTGCTTCTGCCTTACTACAACTCCATCTCAAGACATATTTCCATAATCATCACAGCTGGAAAGAGAGCCCTAGATTGTTTCTCACTTACAGGTAAATTCTCTAGCCAGAACTGATCACATGGCTTCATCCAACTTCAAGGGAACAGAAAACTAAAAGTCCTATGAACTCAGAAGAGCAGGAGAACTAGATATGGATGAACATTAGAAATCTCTACCAAAGAAGGAAATGTTTGAACTAAGTCTCAGAAGACAGGGAAATTTCTACCATGTTAACGTTTGAGCAACTGTGAAGTTAAGGGAAACAGTTCACACAAGACAACCCTCCCTTCTGACACCAACTGAAAGTCCAGGAGTCCCAAATAACACCCTTAGCTTCGATAATCCACCAGAAAGGCTCACAGAGCAGAGTATAAGAAAGTACCAAACAGGGAGCTTCAGTTTTCCTATCCCTGTGGAGTCAGGACAATGTTACTTTTCAGCATAAATATGTGACAATATTCATGGAGTATTGCCAACCAGGAAAGCACACCCAAGCTTCTAAAGATTTTGTTGGGGCTCCATCACTGCCCCTCTGGCTGATCCCCATCTCCAGTCTTCTCAGAAGATGAGCTGATACCAGGTAACTCAGAGCCCCCACTCTAAATCACATTGTTGATGTGGCCCAAAACCCCATCCTAAATAACATTGTTAGACTATTAGTTGACCCAAGGCCCCCAGGCAAACAAAAATACTCCTATCAGACATGACATTTCAAGGGCTAAGAGATTACTTCCCAGAAGCTGAGGGCAAAGGTCAGACCTGTCTTTGGGCTAGGATAAAGTTTTTACTACACACATGTGGAAAAGGCACGGGGCAGGGACTGGGAAGAGGAATCGAGGGTATGCCAAAGTGGAGGGAATAGCACAACTAAAATCCTGGTAGATAAGGTCAGAGTCTCTGTATATGACTTTGTATTCATTTGTTTATTTTTTAATTTATTTATTTATTTTGCGGTACGTGGGCCTCTCACGGTTGTGGCCTCTCCCGTTGCGGAGCACAGGCTCCGGACGAGCAGGCTCAGCCGCCATGGCTCACGGGCCCAGCCGCTCCACGGCATGTGGGATCTTCCCGGACCAGGGCACGAACCCATGTCCCCTGCATCGGCAGGCGGACTCTCAACCACTGCGCCACCAGGGAAGCCCCATTTGTTTATTAATCCAACAAATATTTACTTGCATGCTTGAGGTGAACAAATTAGATAGTATTCCTATCTGCATGGTGCTTATGGAGTGGTAAATCATAAGTACAAATTCCTTTGTAAGTGTGTATTCCTGGGGAGAGAGATGGGAACTTCCAAGCTCTGGTAGCAAACCAACCACAAGTATAGCTTCAACGAGACACCTCCTAGCTGTCCAGCTTCCTGGTCACCAGATTCCATACCCTCTGTCTCCTGTTCAGCCTTAGCTAAGGCAGTCCACATTTATTTCCAGCCCCATACCTATAGGTATATGTACTGTCCCCATTTCATAGGTTAAACAACATGATCAACTGAAAATCCTTTTTATTATTAATAAATACTAGCTAGCACTTATGGAGCACTTGCTAATATGCTAAGCTTTGTGATAGGTTCTCACCATAATCCTAAGGGGTAGGTATAAATATTTTCCCTATTTTACTGATCAGGGTCACAGCACATGAGCTGGGCTTAAAACTCAGACTTGCCCCACCTGAGGTTCTTACAACACCATGTCATCCATTACTGCAGCAACATGGCAATAGACCAAACACTCAAGAACTGTTGAATATATATGAGAACTGAGGATAATATTGATAAGGATGCAAGCTAACATGTTGTAGCAGATGCTGTTGCTGTTCCATCTATCTCCCTTACCATTTCCTTACACACCAACCTAACTTTCAATATCCAGAACCTGTGTCTTTGTTGGAAGGCGTCCCTCAGGCTGATAGAACCCACTTTGTCCAGAATATAGCAGGCCAGAAGTACCTGGGAACTGGGAATAGCCCTTAACCAATGACTGATGGGGGAAGGGTATAAATGTCCTGGTTCCCTTGCTCCTCAGGGATGATAATTGAAAATTTTATTTGACACTTTTCCCCAGAGTTTCCCCAGGGATTAAGCTTCAGTTGCCCACTGTAGCAGCTGGTTTAATAACACACCCCATATTTCCTGCTTTCACCTCCCTGCATCACTTCCCTAATCCCCTTGTATCAGGGGATATGCTTCTTGGGGAGATTCAGCTAATACACATGAATTAGTGCTCACTGTGTATCATGTGAAGTGCTACCATTCTCACTGAAGCATTGGTGATTTTATGATTTCGGAATTGTGTCTGGCTGTATAAAACAGGAACCCTCAAAACATCCCCTTCTTGGATCAGACTCAATAAGAGGCAAATATCTAGGGGAAAAAAGAAATAGTGGCATTTCAGGCAGGACTTGAGAAAGTGACATAGCACCAGGAAGTTTTTCTTGGTACCCCAGAAATCCCATTAGGGAAATGGTGGTTTTGGAAGAGCAATGCAGTAAAATTATTTTCAAATTGCAGGTCAAGAAATCAGTTTAGTTGAACATGACCAGCATTTTAAAAAATGAAATAATAGAATGAAATGGAATAGAATAGAATAGAATAGAATAGAATAGAATAGAAAATAGAATAGAATATTGTAGATAGAAAATGTATGTAGTGTTTTGAATTTGAAAGGTATGTATACTGGGATGCAATATTAAAGGTATTAAATATTAAAGGTAGCTTGTCAATATTAAAGGTAGGTTGTCACAAAGAATGTTCCAGAAACACTGGTATGGAGCCAGACTGCCTGCGTTCAAATCATAGCTCTACTGTTAATTGGCTGTGTGACCTTGGGTAGTTACTTAACTACTCCATGCCTTAGTTTCCCTATCTGTAAAATAGGGATTCTAATAGTACTTATATATTACTGAAAATTGTTGATTACCTTTCTAGTATCCATTTATCCTTTCTTACTTGCAACTCAAACCCCAATTTTGAGGCAACAATGTGCTCAGTTAAATATTTTTCCAGCCTCTCCTGCAGCAAAAGGTAACCATGTGACCAACACCTAACTAAGGAAATGTTAGCGAAAGTCTGCTGATAGGGGGCTGGTTTCTGATAAATCTTTTGTCTCCTGATAAAGGGATGAAATACAGCTGGCACCAACACCTCTTTTCTTTTCCCTATTTTGAATGCAGATGTGATACCTTGAGATAGGGTGGCCATCTGTGACCATGAAGTAACAAGCATGAGGCTAAAGATCTATACATACTAAGGATGGTAGCAAAAAAAGATAAGAGACTGGGTCCCTGATGACATTAGTAAATTACAGAAATATTCAGCAACCACCTACCTCTGGATTATTATGTGAAGAAAAGAAACGCCAATTGAATTAGATTACAGTTAGATAAGTTTGATTTCACTTGAGGCCAAAAGCATGTCTGTTGCTCATAGGAATTTGTTATGATGATAAAATAAGTTAATACATGTAAAGCAACTACAACAGTAGTAGCTCAGTAAAATGAAGGCTGTTATTATTATTATTATTATTACACTAAATCACTGTGAGGTTCAGAGAAGGGAAAGAGTGAAGGAGGTTTTCCAGGATCATAGTTTCCTCTTCTCTAAACTGAAGGAGGGGGGTGACTCAAATTCTGCTAAATCCCTGTCCAGCTCCCTTTTCCCTGAAAGGAGAGGCAGAATGGTCTAGAGGAATCTTGAAAGTTTCACTCTGTTCTTTCTGGGTTCAGCATGTCCTCTGTGCTCACTGAGACCAGAAGCCCAACATAGCTGAGACAGGGAGCCTTTCTGGCCTCTTCTGCTGTCCTCAGTTCTGAGGACTAAAAGGAGCCCAACACAGCAAGTACTCACCTGAATTTTATACCTGCCCAGAGAGAGATTGAGGTCATTCCGTTTACCTGGTAGGGTGTACTTGTCTATAAAATGGAAACCTCTCATTGTTTTATAGGTAACCAGACACTCCCCTTCTCCCAGAGGAAACCCCTAATAGAAAGAGCTCATTCTTGTAACCCTTAGAAGTTCCTTCTTCATCTTGCTTGCTCCTATCCCTTCCCCTACCCACATACGTAGAGACACAGGTCCAGAAACCCTGTATCATAGCAATATTTAAAAACCTGGGATAAGTCAGTTCTTCTCTCACTCCAGACCTGGGTACTCCATCTGGGACAGGGTACATGGTCAGAGTAAAGGACACAAGATCATCCATGAGGAATACAGAAGAAAATATTAAAACTTCTCTATTATTTAAAAAATCAGAAGGAACTTAATCTGTCCCAATAATTAAAATGGACTGTCAGTAGCACATGCTTATAATAAATACACCTATATTGGGAAGTTGTGCTCAGAAATGTTTTACTGATGGGGTACAGGATCAAAAAAGTTTGGAAATGCTTGTCCATATTTCATTAATATTTACTGAGCACTTACCATATACACAAGCCCTATTCTAAGTGCATTACATGTATTAAATCAATTTAATCCTCACAGTAGCCCTATAAGAAAAATACCATTATTTAACTATTTTGCATATGAGGTAACTGAGGCACATATTGGTTAAGTAAATTGTCCAAAGTCATACAAGTAGTGAGTGACAGAGTTTGGACTCAAGCCCAAGCCATCTGGCTGTAGGGTTTGCACTTTTAACCACTTGGTTAAACTAAAAAGATTAGTCAGTGAAAGCCAAATTCCAAACCTCTGCTATAAAACAAATATGCTAATCTGAAATCATCATTTTTTTTCAGAGCAAGAATTTTTATTTCTGTCTGGCCATGTCCTCCTCCAAAAACTCTGGAGCCAAACTGCCTGAGTTCGAATCCCAGCTCCATCATCCACTTCCTAGCTGTGGGATCATAAACAGATGGCATCCCCTCTCTGAGCCTCATTTTCCTCACCTGTCATATGGGAATAAGAGTAGTTAGTAATTACTTTGCACAAGTGTTATAAGGAGTAAATCAGTTTACAGCTAACATGGAAAATACCACAATGCCTAAGACATAGTAAACACTCAAATTGTTAAAAGTGGGGCCTTACAGTTTCTCAAAAAGTTTGACATGCAGTTACCATATCAACACCAATTCCATTCCTAGCGATATACCCAAAAGAAATGAAAACTTGTCTACACAAAACCTTGTACATAAATGTTCATAGAAGCTTTATTCATAATTGCCAAAGGTGGAAATAACCAAATGTCCATCAAGTGATGGATAGATAAAATGTGTTATATCTCTATAACAGAATATTATTCAACCATAAAAAGAAATGAAATACTGATATGATACTGATACTACAATGGATGAAACATTATGCTATGTGAAAGAAGCCAAACTCAAAAGGCTTTTTTATGGTTCCATTTATATGAAATATCAAAAATAAGCAAATCCATAGAGACAGAAAGTGAATTACTGGCTGCCAAGGGCTGGGAAGTAGACGGGAGTGACTGCTAATGGATTTCCTTTGGGGTAATAAAAATTATCTAAAATTGATTGTGTTAGTGATTACATAATTCTGTGAATATACTAAAAGCACTGAATTGTATACTTTTTAAAGTTTGAAATTTATGTTATGTGAATTATATCACAATAAAGCTGTTACAGATAAAAAGAAGGTGGCCTTAATGCAACACTTTCCTCCTCCTATGCTATTGAAGAATTCCACAACACAGCTCTCCAAATTTGCCTCAAGGAGAAACCCTTGTTCCACTGCCCCCAACCCCATGCCTATATGAAAGAATTTTCTCAAATAAATGACAGTGACCTTCCTCTTTCCTCTGCCTGGCTTCCAGCCTTCTCTCCATCAACCCTCTGTTGTCTTCCTTGCCAGCAGGCGTCAGAAAACAAATTGATGGATCCATGCATTATCCTTTGTATATACATTTGGTCTTTTCTAATTAAGTCAATTTAAAAAATGATTATGGCATTTTATAGTGTCCTTTTAAGGTAAAGAATATTTGGCAGATTTCTGTCAAAAAATATGGCAGTTATATATCATGAATTTTTTCCTATTATAGTTACTTCATCTCATTTCCTACCAAAACTCCACAAGAAAAAAACAAAAACAAAAACTGCTAAGTTTTTCAGTGTGGGAATAGCATTCACGTTGCAAAGTCCGTTTACTGGTTCATGTGATCTATGCATTCACCTCAGAGGCTCTGATTGTTCACACAAAGCAAACTCAAATATCTGGAAAAGTGGATCCATTGTGAAAATTCATCACGGCCTTCTCTGAGTGGTTTTAGGTTAGCTGATCAGGAGAAGTCCTGCTCTGATGAAGTTATTCAAATCTTCATGTTGTCACTATGGGAAAAACAGCTCCCTCAAAATGTTTTGTTTTGTGAAGAGAACAGATGCCTTGAACATGATATTCACTTCCTTTGGAAGAATACCACATTTTGATAAGTGGAGGTATTGTTTTTCTGAAGAACCTACTGCTGTCATATTAATTAAAAGTGATTCAACCAGTGCATAGAGAGATTTTAGTGTCATGGTTAATTTACAAAACAGTGAACACAACAGATTGAGTGCTGAGTTAGTAACCTGTGAACTTTGGGTTTCTTTAATATGCTTTTTACTTGTTTGGAAGCAAAAGATGGACTTTTAAGAATAATGAAGAATATAAATCTGCTGATTGAATGTAAAATAGAGGATTGTCATCCACAAAGTCCCACATCATGTCTATATTTTTTAGGCTGATACATTTTTATCAGGTATGTCTAGTATTTGAGTTGAATCCATTTGGCAAATGGGGTCTTTCCACTATTTCTCTTAGAGTCACAGATCCTCTATTCCTGGAGGTAGAGGCTTTGGCTGGCCTCAGTCACTGGGGAGGATGTCAGCCCGTCAAGTGGGAATCCAGGAGCTAATGGTAATATATTTACATACAGGTGAGCTGGGATATTTTAATATTCAGTTTAGCAAAATGATTAAGTTTGTGACTCTGGGCTCACAGAGACCTGGGTTCTAACTCTGGCTGTGCGAGTTGCTACCTGAGTAGGCTACTTAACCTCATGGTACCTTAGTTTCATCAAAATGGAGATAATAACCTTAGCTACCTTCCAGGATAACTAAGAGGAAGTAATTAGAAAATTCATCTCAAGTTCCTAGCACAGTACCTGGCATATAAGAAAGGTAAAGAAGAGAAACTGTTGTCATAATTACTGTTATTGCTATTGATACTACTACTTACTGAGGAAACCAAGGCATAGGAATTTGTCTACACTTGGATCAGAGTGTCCAAGGAGAATCAATGTCACCCTGGGGTCAGGTATGGTGATGACAATGGAAATTGAAATAAACATGCCCTGGAAGTAAAGTAAAACGGGGTGGGTAGATTTGGGCCACTTCATAAGCAGCCATTTCCCTGCCAAGGCCTGCAATTAAAGATTCTGAGTTGATTTTTATGAAGGGAAGTGGCTTTCTCCTATAACCTTCTCCATTTGTATCTGCTCTCAGGTTTTTTGTTTTTTTTGTTGTTGTTGTTTTCCTGAAAATGGCTCAGAACGGGAACTAGCCACATTGTTTTTTCTATTGGAACAAATCAGGCCTCAAATAGTAGGTGGGAGAAGAGACTTCAATTACTATGAAATCAAAAGTAGGACTTCTGCTCTGAGATGACAAACTGATCCCATACATTCTTCTCTCCTACCCTTCACAGATCTCACTGAAATGACAAAAACAGTGTAAAATTTAAAATAGTCTATAGCAGTGCTGGACAACAAGGAAGGGTACAAAGAACAAACCAGGAAGTTTGAGGATTTTTTGGAAGACAGTAGGCATATGGGATTGGATTGATGGACAAATCATACAAAGCTGAGATATGGGGAAACCAATGTGGGTGAAGTGAGACCTTCCTGGAAAATGGTTAGACTGATCTGCCCTACAGAACTCACCTTTCTCTCAAATTCCAACAGGATCTAGGCACAATAAGGGGCTATAAGGCTGTTGGTGTGCTAATGCCCCATTGGGTGAATAATGAGTGGTTGCTGCAGTCACCTCCATGTTGTAGCTACTGAGGACCTCCTTGGTGCATTTAGTAGAGAAGCCTCTAAATATCAGGGTCAGGGTCCAAGGCCATTGTCCTAGAATCTTGTTAATAAAAGGGTGATCTGTGGACCAGCAGCAACAATGTCATCTGGAAGATTGTTAGAAATGCAGAATCTCAAGGATCATCTCAAGACCTACTGAATCAGAACCTGCATATTAACAAGTCACTCAGGAGATTCATGTGAATGTTAAAGTTGAGCGCTGCTCTGGGTGACTTTTGGCCCCCTCAACAAGTGCAGAGGTGGAAAAACAATGGGTCATTGCAAATGTGAAATTCTCTGTCCTCCTGTAGACTTGGCTCCAGTCTGCTTTTCCATGAGCCTGCCATCAGCCCCTTCTTCCAAGGGACCCATGAGAATAGATGTTCTTCTGTGCCCCTGGTAACACATGCCTCTGACCTTGGACTGACTGTCATTCCTGAAGTAGTCCTGTGACCCACCTCTAGCCATGCTCTACTGTAGTCCTAAGGAAGGCCTGCCCACCTAGAGACCCACCAGGAGAACAATAAGGGACCCAGTGGAAGCCAAACCCTTAAACACCCTTGGTAACAGACCTACCAAATGCAGACCTGACTGTGGAACCAGCAGCATCCATGGGACATAGCTGCCAACATGTGAAGGGTGGTTGCTGTAAGCTCCACTCACTTCTCTGTCACAGTCTTATCTACAGTGGTCAAGCCCTGAAAATTTTACTGCCACCCCATGAGGTTAGACATGAGTGGGCCTCCTAGGAAGTGACCCACAATGCTGGGAAAGCTCTATGTCCACTTTGGGCTCTTTATTTCCCACTGGAGAAACCCATAGGCTCAGTAGAGCCCTCTTGGTATGTTTCTGTGCTGGCCTGGGGTTTGGGGGAGGTGATGTGGTCAGAGTGTAGCCACCCCTCTTACCCTTCCAAAGCAGTCCTTCTCAGTCTCTGTGGTCCTGGGGTTTCCTCAGCCTCACCCCTGGGTTCCAGGATTTTCACTCTTGTGCCTTTTCGATGGATAGTTGCTAGTTGGTCTTCCCATGAGGGAAACTATGTCACCATCTTGATCTGTACAAATTTTATTTGTAATACATCAAAAAAGCTGGGAGGGAGTCAAAATATCAAACTTCTGGTCCCAGTTCCTCATATAAGTAGCTTAGAGATCACCACTCTATCCTATCAACAAGTAAAAAGCTGAACAGACTGAAAAATCAACAACTCTTCTTGGATCTATTAGAATGGGAGAGCACTGGGCAAGCTGCTTGTACCCAAGACTGGAGGCACATACAGGGAGTCATGATTTGCCTGAGCAGAGACTCATGAGCAGAATCCACTTGGGAACCAATTACCTGAACTGTAATTGATGAATCGCTGGAAGCTCAGTGTGGACAACTCTGAAATTGAAAACTCAATTGGGACAAAATCAGACGGGGTCCTTTACAATACTGTGAGATTTAACTCCAGTAACTCAACAAAGTTCTAACAGTAAATATTGGAGAAAAATATAATCTTGCTTATAGTAGGGGACAGGAAAAATGAATCATTTTGAAATATGCCAGAACAATCTGTTCTTCTAAAAAAAAGCCTGCCACCAGAGCAAATTAGTTAATGAGAATCTAACCTGCTGGGGTATTATCAGAACTTAACTGATCTGGGAGAAGGGAAATACCCAACTATAGCTGAATCTAGCTTTCCACATGAAATAAGGAAAATACCCAATTCCAGTCCATTCTAAGCCATTCTCACTCAACTAAGGGGAAGTAAAAAACCTGAGAAACATTTGTGAATTTAACAGTCTAAAAGCATAGGCATAGGCTCACTAAAAAACTAATATGTAATTTTAGGACTACAGAATACTTTCCCTACCCCCACACCTTACACCACTTTACTAAAGGCCTATTTACATTTTACCCAGTTCTTTTTACCCAGTACAAGTCTGGCTATTAAGGAAAAAATTATAAGATGTACCAAGGCAAACATTTCTCCCCTGCAAACACACACGCAAAAGCATCAGGACAGGTCATAGCAGGAATGTTGGAATTAGTCTGGGAATTTAAAACAACAATGATAAATATGCTCAGTGCTCTAGTGGTAAAGTATACTGCATGTAAGAGTAGATAGTAAATGTAAGCAAAGAGATGAAAATCCTACGACAGAACCAAAACAGACATGCTAGAGTTTAAAAATAAATAAATAAAACACTACAAACAAAATGAAGAATGGCTTTGATGAGCTCACTAGTAGACTGGATACAACTGAATAAAGGATCTCTGAGGTGGAAAATAATGCAATAGAATCCTCAAAAACTGAAAAGCAAAGAGAACAAAGACTGAAAAGAAAAGAACATTTAGGACTATGGGAAAACTAAAAAAAAAAAAAAAAATGTAACATTCGTGTAATGGGAATATCAGAAAGAGAAGAAAGAAAGAAAGAAAAGAAATATTTGAAACAATAATGAATGAAAAATTCCTTAATATCAGACAACAAATTACAGACTCAGGAAGCTCAGAGGACACAAATTAAGATAAATGCCACAAAACTGCACTGAGCCATACCATTTTGAAATTACAGAAAATCAAAGATAAAGAAAAATCCTGAAGGAAGCTACAGGAAAAACAACACTTCAACTATAAATGTAAAAGATTAGAATCACATCCAAATTCTCAGAGGCTATATAAGCAAAAAGAGAATGGAGAGAAATACTTAGTGTTGAGAGAGAGAAAGAAAGAAACTGTCAAGCTAGAATTCTCTACCCTGAGAAATTATCATTCAAAAGTGAAGGAGAAATAAAGACTTTTTCAGACATATAAAAAATTGAGGGAATTTGTTGCCAGTAGAGATGACTTGCAAAATAATGTTAAAATAAGTTCTTTACAGAGAAGAAAAAAATATATAGGTCAGAAACTTGGATCTACATGAAGTAAAGAAGGGAATCAAAGAAGGAATAAGTGAAGGTAAAATAAAAATTTTATTTTTCTTACTCTTAATTTATCTAACAGAAGCAGTTTGTTGAAAAAAATAATATATTTGATTATGTGTTCTTGTGCATGTTTATAATAAGTGAAACAAATGACAGCAATGGTACAAGGAAAAAGAGGGAGGAATTAGAATTATTTTGGTGTTGTAAGGTACACACACTACCCATGAGGTGGTAATAGTGTTATTTGAACTTGGATTAGGTGTGATGTATAATGCAGATTCTATGGTAATCACTAAGAAAAGTTAAAAAAATAAGTACAACTTATACACTAAGAAAGTAGAAAAATGGAATCATATTAAATGGTGAGTTTAAAACCGTAAGATGAAGAAAAGGAGGGGAAAACAAACATAGGTTCAAACTATAAAGGCAACAATTAGAAAACAGTAAAGAATATTAAAGAATTAATCCAACTATATCAATAACCTTTTTGAACATCAATCGTTTAAGTACACCAATGAAGAGATCAAGATGGCAGAGTAGGAGAATGCTGGGCTCACCTCCCTCATGAAAACATCAAAAGTGCAACTACATGTAAAACAACTCTCACTGAAGTCAACCTGGGGACTAGCAGACCAGCTCTTCTACAACCAAGACTATAATGAAAGATCCACACGGAGTCTGATGGGAAGGGTAAAGAAGCAATCTGGTCAAGACCTGCACTCCTCACAGAGGACACAGAAGAGGAGGAGGATATCACAGGCTTGGGGATTCTCCCTGGAGAGCAAGAGGTTCAAGCCACATATTGGGCACCTCAGCCCTGAGATGCGCTGATGAGAAATATGAGCCCCCTTAGCTGGTGTGAAAACCAGTGGGGCTTACCAGAGGTCTGTAAGAAAGCTAACTTCCACCCTGAAAGAACACAGAGACTTGCTTACTCTCAGCCATAACATGGGGGCAGCAAATGGAAAACTGCCTGGGGCTCTGGCTAGTATGCCAGAACCTCCCAGCACACCCGCTCTGACTGCACCAGCCTCTTGCTCCAGGCCCTCTTGCTCTGGTGCTGCTCCCCACTAAGGCAGTGGCTTCCATTGCCAATGAGACAGTGCACATATGGATGGAATATAGCTGGCTTGGACACTGACCAGGGTGGAAGCAGCCATTGCCAGTACTCACATTGGTGCACACACTTGGAAGGGAGCAAGGCAAGCTAAAGGGTGGAGACCACAACTGCCAGATCACACAACCCTGCACACTATCAGAAGGGAGTGAGACTAGATCCAGGTTGGAGACTTCCATATTCAGAGCACGCATCCCTGTGTACATATGGGAGAGGGTGGGGCCAGCTCAGTGAAATAGCAACAACCTCTCCAGCCCTGACCCAGTCTCTAACCAAGGCAAAAACACCTGGAAAAAAGTGAAACCAGCACAGGTGCAGCCCCAAGCCCTCAGGCCTCAGCAATATCACAAAATAAAGAGGAGACTGCCATTCAGCCAGGAGAAACTACAATTCCTTAAGGCTCTTGCTCCAGCCCCATGGACCAAGACCACACTACTGATGGGGTGTGAATGATGGTTAATTATCACAGAAGAAAGATTGGTTTGCATCTGGCTCTGGCACTAACATCTCCATCTCCAGCCCTTCCTCCTACTAAGACAGTGTCTGTCAACACACCCTGGAGGAAGACATGGTCCATGCTCACATGCAGACTGCATAGGGATGCTCCTACACAAGGACATATTCAAGAGTGGGATGGATAGGTAACTGCTTCACCTAATTTCATAGAGATAGAGAAAATTAAACAAAATGAGAAGACAAAGAAATATGTTTCAAGTTAAGGGACAAGAAAAGAACTGAAAAAGAAAAAAAAACTTAATAAAACAGAAATAAATAAGTTGACTGATAAAGACTTCAAAGCAATGGTACTAAGAATGCCAACTGAACTAGGGAAAAGAATAGATAATCTCAGTGAGAATTTTAACAAAGATCTAGAAAATATAAAAAAGAACCAGTCAGAGCTGAAGAATACAATAACTGAAAAGAAAAAATACACCAGATTGATAGCAGCAGATTAGGTGATAAACAAGAAAGCATAAGTGATCTGGAAGATACAATGAGGTAAATCACACAATCTGAACAGCAAAAAAGGAAAACGAATTATTTAAAAAATTAGAATAGTTTAAGGAAATCTGGGACAATATCAAGCATACTAACATTGCACTATAGGGGTCCCAGAAGGAGAAGAGAAGGAGAAAAGAGTAGAAAATGTGTTTGAAGAAATTATGGCTGAAAACTTCCTGAACCTGAAGAAGGAAACAAATATCCAGAAATAGGAAGCACAGAAAGTTGTAAACAAGATGAACCCAAAGAGACCCACACCAAGATATATCATAAAAAAAATGGCAAAAGTTAAAGAGAGAATTTTAAAGACAGCAAGAGAAAAAAAAATGTCACATACAAGAAAAAAAACCCATAAGGCTATCAGCTGATTTTTCAGCAGAAAACTTTGCAAGCCAGGAGGAACTGGCATGTTTTATTTAAAGCACTGAAAGGGAAAAAAATTAAACTTAGGATACTCTACACAGAAAGATTACCATTCAGTTGAAGGAGAGATTAAAAAAAAAAAACTCAGACCACCAAAACTTAAGAGTTCATCCATACTAAAGCAACCTTACATGAAGTGTTAAAGGGTCTTCTTTAAGTGGAAAGTGCTACAACAAGCAATAAGAAATAACAGGTAAAACTGTAGCAAAAATCCCACTGGTAAAAGCAAATACATAGAAAAGGCTGTGAATCAACCACTTAAATAAGATCATACGAAGGTTAAAAGACAAAAATTTTAAAATCAACTATAACTAAAATAAACACTTAAGGGGTAGACATAAAGATGTAAAGTATAACATAAAAACCACAAAAGTTGGGGGGGTAAAAAAATAGAGCTTTTAGAATGTGTTTGAACTTAAATGACTATAAATTTAAAAGAGTAGATATAGCTTTAGGTCAACATATATGAACTTTATGGTAACCACAAATCAAAAACCTACAATATCCAAAAATGGGCAGAAGACCTAAATCAACATTTCTCCAAAGACATACAGGATGCCAACAAACACATGAAAGAATGCTCAAAATCATTAATCATTAGAGAAATGCAAATCAAAACTACAATGAGATATCATCTCACACCAGTCAGAATGGCCATCATCAAAAAATCTAGAAACAATAAATGCTGGAGAGGATGTGGACAAAAGGGAACACTCTTGCACTGCTGGTGGGAATGTGAATTGGTACAGCCACTATGGAGAACAGTATGGAGGTTCCTTAAAAAACTACAAATAGAACTACCATATGACCCAGCAATCCCACTACTGGGCAGATACCTTGAGAAAACCATAATTCAAAAAGAGTCATGTATGAAAATGTTCATTGCAGCTTTATTTACAATAGCCCGGAGACGGAAACAACCTAAGTGTCCATCATCAGATGAATGGATAAAGAAGATGTGGCACATATATACAATGGAATAAAAAGAAACAAAATTGAGCTATTTGTAATGAGGTGGATAGACCTAGAATCTGTCATACAGAGTGAAGTATGTCAGAAAGAGAAAGACAAATACCATATGCTAACACATATATATGGAATTTAAGAAAAAAATGTCATGAAGAACCTAAGGGTAAGACAGGAATAAAGACACAGACCTACTAGAGAATGGACTTGAGGATATGGGGAGGGGGAAGGGTAAGCTGTGACAAAGCAAGAGACAGGGTCATGGACACATATACACTACCAAACGTAAGGTAGATAGCTAGTGGGAAGCAGCCACATAGCACAGGGAGATCAGCTCCGTGCTTTGTGACCGCCTGCAGGGGTGGGATAGGGAGGGTGGGAGGGAGGGAGACACAAGAGGGAAGAGATATGGGAACATATGTATATGTATAACTGATTCACTTGGTTATAAAGCAGAAACTAACACACCGTTGTAAAGCAATTATACTCAAATAAAGATGTAAAAAAAAAACTACAATAGATATACAAAAACTAGAGAGAAAGGAACAAAAACATAACAGTAAAGGTAATAATCAAACTACAAAGGGATAGATTAAAAGAAAAAAATAACTACAAAAACACCCAGAAAACAAATAACAAAATGGCAATAAGTACATACATATCAATAACTGCATTAAATGTGAATGAACAAAATGCCCAACCGAAAGACATAGGGTGGGTGACCATATGTCTCTTGTAGGCAACATATGGATGGATGACCCATCCATATGTTGTCTACAAGAGATGTAATTCAGACCTAAATATGCAGACAGAGTGAAAGTGAGGGGATAGAAAATGATATTCCATGCAAATGGAGGTGAAAAAGAAGTGCAAAGTAGCATTGAAAAGAAAGCCTATAACAAAAAACAAAGGACGTTATGTAATGATAAAGGGATCAGTACAAGAAGTGGCTATAACATTCATTAACATGTATGTGCCTACTATAGGAGAACCTAAATACATAAAACAAATATTAACAGACGTAAAGGGAGAAATTGAAAATACAATAATAGTAGGAAACTTTAACACCTCACTGACATCAAAGGACAGAAAATCCAGACAGAAAATGAATAAGGCAACAATGGTCTTAAATGACAGAATAGACCAGTTGGACGTAATAGATATCTACAGGACATTGCATTCAAAAACAGCTGAAAACACATTCTTTTCAAGTTAACATGGAACATTTTCCATGACAGATTATATGCTAGTCCAAAAAAAACAAGTCTCAACAAATTTAAGGTCATAGAAATTATATCAAGCATTTTTTTCCAACCACAATGGAATAAAACTAGAAATAAATTACAGGAAGAAAAATGGAAAAAAGAAGTAAATATGTGGAGAACAAACAGCATGCTACTAACAAACCAATAGGTCAACAAAGAAATCATAGAGGAAATCAGAAAAGGTCTTGGGGCCAATGAAAATAAAAGTGCAACTTTCCAAAATCTATGTGACATAGCAAAAGTACTTCTAAGAGGGAAGTTTGTAGTGAGGCAGGCCTACCTCAAGAAACAAGAAAAATCTCAAGCAACCGAAACTACCAATTAAAAGAATGAGAAAAAGAAAAAAAAACAAAGATCATATTCAGCAGAAGGATATAATTAATAAATATGAGAGGGAAAATAAACAAAATAGAGACCCTACAAAAATAGAAAAGGTCAATGAAACCAAAGAGCTGTATCTTTAAAAACATAAACATTATTGATAAGCCTTTAACTGGGCTCATTAAGAAAATAAGAGAAAGGGCTGAAATAAACAAAATAAGAAATGAAATAAGAGAAATTATGGACAATATCACAGAAATACAAACAATCACAAGAGAAACCTATGAACAGTTAAATTCAGACAAATTGGACAACCTAGGAGAAATGGATGCATGTCTAGAAACAATCTTTCAATACTGAATAAGGAAGTAATAGATAATCTGAGCAGACCAATTACTGCTACTGAAATTGAATCAGCAATTTAAAAACTCCCAAAAAACAAAAGTCCACAACTAGATAGATTCACAAGTGAATTCTACCAAACATTAAGAAGAGTGCATTTCTATACTTCTCAAAATATTCCAAAAAATTGAAGAGGAGGGAACACTCCCAAATTCATTCTATGAGGCCACCCTTACTCTGATATCAAAATCAGACAAAGACACTAAAAAGCAAGAAATTTTCAGGCCAATATCCCTGATGAATATAGATGTAAACATCTTAAACAAAATATTAGCAAACTAAATTCAATAATATATAAAAAGGATCATACACCATGACCAAGTGGGATTTATTCCAGGGATGCAAGGATGGCTCAATATCTACAATTCAATAATTGTGATATATCACATTAACAAAACAAAGGATAAGAATCACATGTTCATCTCAGTAGATGCAGAAAGAGCATTTAACAAAATCAAACACCTGTTCATGATAAAACGCTCAACAAAGTTAGTATAGAGAGAATATATCTCAGCATAATAAAGGTCATTTATGCCAAACTGCAACTAACATCATACTCAATGGTGAAAACCTGAAAAGTATTCCTCTAAAATCAGAAACAAGACAAAGATGCCCACTCTCGCCACTTCCATTTAACATAGTATTGGAAGTCCTAGCTAGAGCAATCATACAAGAAAAAAAAATGAAAAGCATCAGAATTGGATGGAATATGTAAACTGTTATATTTACAGATAACATGATGCTATATATAGAAAACCCTAGAGTTTCCACTGAAACTCTATTAGAACTGATCCATGAATTCACTAAAGTGGCAGGATAGAAGATTAATATACAGAACTTTGTTGCTTTTCTGTGCAATAATAATGAACTATCATAAAGAGAAAGCACAGTCAACAATCCCATTTACCATCATATCAATAAGAATATTATACTTAGGAATAAACTTAACAAAAGAGGTGTAAGACCTATATTCTCAAATCTATAAGACACTGATGAAAGAAACAGATGATACAGAAAAATGGAAAGATATCTTGTGTTCATGGATTGGAAGAGTTAATATAGTTAAAATGTACGTACTTGCAAAACAATTTACATGTTAATTAAATCCCTGTCAAAATACCCATGACATTTTTCATAGAACTAGAACAAATAATCCTAAAATTTATATGGAACTACAAAAGATCATGAATAGCCAAGCAGTCTTGAGGAAAAAAACAAAGCTGGAGGCATCACAGTCCCTGACTTCATACTATACCATAAATCTGCAGTAATCAAAACACTATGTTACATGCAAAAAAAAAAAAAAAGACACACGGATCAATGGAACAGGATAGGCAGCCCAGAAAAAAACCCATGTGCATATGGTCAATTAATCTACAACAAAGGAGACAAAAATATACAATGGGCAGAGACAGTTTCTTCAATAAGTTGTGCTGGAAAAACTGAACAGCTACATGTAAAAGAATAAAATTAGAAAAATTTCTCTACTATATACAAAAACAAATTCAAAATGGATTAAAGGCCTAAATGTAAGGCCAGAAACCATAGTACTCCTAGAATAAAACATAGTTCACTTTTTGACATGTCTTAGCGATATTTTTTTTGGATCTGTCTCCTCAGGCAAGTGAAACAAAAGGAAAAATAATCAAATGCGACTTAATTAAACTTAAAAGGTTTTGCACAGCAAAGGAAATCATTGAGAAAACAAAAAGCCAACCTATGGAATAGGAGAAAATATTTGCAAATTATGTGAACAATAATTGCTTAATATCAAAGATATTTAAACAGCTCATACAACTCAATATCAAAAAATTAAAAATAACCCAGTTAAAAAAGGAGCAGAAGACCTGAATAGATATTTTCCAAAGAACACATACAGCTGGCTAACAGCCACATGAAAATATGCTCAACATCTTTCATTACCAGGGTAATGAAAATCAAAACCACAATGACATATCACCTCACATCGGTCAGAATGGCTATTTTCAAAAAGACCACAGATAAGAAATGTTGGAAACGATGTGGAGAAAAGGGAACCCTAGTTCAGTGGTGGTGGGTTGAAAATTCTTACAGCCACCATAGAAATGGTATGGATATTCCTCAAAAAATGAAAAATAGAACTACCATATGATACCACAATTTCATTCCTGCGTATATATCCAAAGAAAACAAAAACACTAATTTGACAAGATATATGTACCTCAATGTCCATAGTAGCATTATTTGCAATAGTCGAGTTATGAAAGCACCCTGTGTCCCTCAACAGATAAATGGATAAATAAGATGTGGTATATATATATATACAATGGAAATTTACTCAGCCATAAAAATGAATGAACTTTTGGTGCTTTCCTGGTGGCGCAGTGGTTGTGAGTCCACCTGCCAATGCAGGGGACACAGATTCGTGCCCCAGTCCAGCAAGATCCCACATGCCGCAGAGCGGCTAGGCCCATGAGCCATGGCCACTGAGCCTGCGTGTCCTGAGCCTGTGCTCCACAACAGGAGAGGCCACAACAGTGAGAGGCCCGCATACCGCAAAAAAAAAAAAAAAAAGAATGAACTTTTGTTATTTGCAACAATATGGATGGACCTGGGGGTTATTATGCTTGTTAAGTCATTCAGACAGAGAAAGTCAAATGCTGTATGTTTTCACTTATATGTGGAATCTAAAAAATAAAACAAAAGAATAAATATAACAAAACAGAAACAGACTCATACATACAGAAAACAAAGTAGTGATTACCAGTGGAGAGTGGGGTGGGGAGAATTGCAAGGAAAGGGAAGGTAATTAAGAGGTAAAAAACACTAAGTATAAAATAAGTAAGAAACAAGTATGTAATGTAAAGCACAGAAAATATAACCAATATTTTGTAACAACTTTAAATGGAGTATAATCTATAAAAATATTGAATTACTAAATTATATACCTGAAATTAATATAACACTGTAAATAACTATTCTCCAATAGAAAAATAAAATATAATAACATAAATTTCTCCAGAGAGTTTAAAAAATACATGCATAAAATTATTACATCAAATATTTAACATATGCATTCAATATTCATTACCTTCTTTATTTTGACTATAATTTCATAAGTAGGTGCACAAGTTTGCTCAGTTTTAAAACACATGGCAAAAAAGTTTTACTAAGTATGGTTATTTTTTTTTAATTGGAGTGTAGTTGTTTTACAAGGTTGTGTTAGTTTCTGCTGTACAGCAATGTAGAGTTCCCTGTGCTATACAGCAGGTTCACATTAGTTATCTACTTTATACATATTAGTGTATATACGTCAATTCCAATCTCCCAATTCATCCCACCTCCCTTTTCCCCCTTGGTGTCCATACTTTTGTTCTCTACAACTGTGTCTCTATTTCTGCCTTGAAAAGCAGTTCATCTGTACCATTATTCTAGATTCCACATATATGCGTTAATATACAGTATTGTTTTTTCTCTTTCTGACTTACTTCACTCTGTATGACAGTCTCTAGGTCCATCCACTTCTCTACAAATAACCGAATTTCATCCCCTTTTTCTGGCTGAGTAATATTCCATAGTAAACATGTACCACATCTTCTTTATCCATTCGTATGTTGATGGGCATTTAGGTTGCTTCCATGACCCATCTATTGTAAATAGGGCTGCAATGAACATAGGGATCCATGTGTCTTTTCAAATTATGGTTTTCTCAGGGTATATGCTCAGCAGTGAGGTTGCTGGGTCATATGGTAATTCTATTTTTAGTTTTTTAAGGAACTTCCATACTGTTCTCCATAGTGGCTGTATCAATTTACATTCTTACTAACAGTGCACGAGGGTTCCATTTTCTCCACACCCTCTTCAGCATTTATCTAGATTATTTTGATGATGATGGCCATTTTTTTTTTTTTTTTTTTTTTTTTTTTTTTTTTTTGTGGTACACGGGCCTCTCACTGTTGCGGCCTCTCCCGTTGCGGAGCACAGGCTCCGGACGCCCAGGCTCAGCGGCCATGGGTCACGGGCCCAGCCGCTCCGCGGCATGTGGGATCTTCCCGGACCGGGGCACGAACCTGCGTCCCCTGCATCGGCAGGCGGACTCTCAACCACTGCGCCACCAGGGAAGCCCGATGATGGCCATTTTGACTGGTGTGAGATGATACCTCACTGTAGTTTTGATTTGCATTTCTCTAATAATTAGAAATGTTGTGCATCTTTTCATGTGCCTCTTGGACATTTGTATGTCTTCTTTGGAGAAATATCTATTTAGGTCTTCTTCCCACTTTTGGATTGGGTTGTTACTTTTTTTGATGCTGAGCTGCATGTGCTATTTGTATATTTTGGAGATTAATTATTTGTCAGTTGCTTCATTTGCAAATATTTTCTCCCATTCTGAAGGTTGTCTTTTCATCTTGTTTATGGTTACCTTTGCTGTTCAAAAGCTTTTAAGTTTCATTATGTCCCATTTGTTTAATTAGTATTTTATTTCAATTTCTCTAGGAGGTGGGTCAAAAGAGATCTTCCTGTGATTTATGTCAAAGAGTGTTCTTCCTATGTTTTCCTCCAAGAGTTTTATAATGTCTGGTCTTACATTTAGGTCTTTAATCTATTTTAAGTTGATTTTGTGTACAGAATTAGGGACTGTTCTAATTTCATTCTTTTACATGTAGCTGTCCAGTTTTCCCAGCACCACTTACTGAAGAGGATGTCTTTTCTCCATTGTTTACTCTTGCTTCCTTTGTCATAGATTAGTTGACCATAGGTGTGTAGGTTTATCTCTGAGGTTTATATCCTATTCCATTCATCTATATTTCTGTTTTTGTGCCAGTACCATACTGACTTGTTTACTGTAGCTTTGTATTATACTCTGAAGTCACAGAGCCTGATTCCTCCAGCTCTGTTTTATATTCTCAATATTGCTTAGGCTATTCTGGGTCTTCAGTGTCTCCATACAAATTTTAAGATTTTTTGTTCTAGTTCTATGAAAAATGCCATTGGTAATTTGGTAGAGATGGCACTGAATATGTAGATTGCTTTGGGTAGTAAAGTAATTTTTGCAATATTGAGTCTTTCAATCCAAGAACATGGTTATATCTCTCCATCTGTTTGTGTCATGTTTCATTTCTTTCAACAGTGTTTTATAGTTTTCTGAGTACAGGACTTTTACCAACTTAGGTAGGTTTATTCCTAAGTATTTTATTCTTTTTGTTGCAATGGTGAATGGGATTGTTTCCTTAATTGCTCTCTCTGATCTTTCATTGTTAGTGTATAGAATGCAAGAGATTTCTGTGCATTAATTTTGTATCCTGCAACTTTACCAAATTCATTGTTTAGCTCTAGTTTTTTTCTGGTGGTATCTTTAGGATTTTCTATGTATAGTATCATGTCATCTGCAAAGAGTAAAAGTTTTACTTCTTCTTTTCCAAATTGGATTCATTTGATCTCTTTTTCTTCTCTGATTGCCACAGCTAGGACTTCCAAAACTGTATTAAATAATAGTGGCAAGAGTGGACATCCTTTTCTTGTTTCTGATCTTAAAGGAAGTGCTTTTACTTTTTCACCATTGAGAATGATGTTTGCTGTGGGTTTGTCATATATGGCCTTTATTGTGTTGAGGTATGTTCCCTCTACGCCCACATTCTAGAGCATTTTTATCATAAATGGGTGTTGAATTTTGTCAAAAGATTTTTGACATGTATTGACACGATCATATTGTTTGTATTCTTCAATTTGTGAATGTGTTGTATCACATTAATTGATTTGCATATATTGAAGAATCCTTGCATCACTGGGATAAATCGCACTTGATCATGGTATATGATCCTTTTAACATGTTGCTGGATTCTGTTTGCTAGTATTCTGTTTAGGATAGTTACTTTTATATTCATCATTGATATTTGTCTGTAAATCTTTTTTGTGATATCTTTATCTGCTTTTGGTATCAGGGTGATGGTGGCCTCATAGTATGAGTATGGGAGTGCTCCTTCCCCTGAAATTTTTTTGGAAGAGTTTGAGAAGGATAGGTCAGCTCTTCTCTAAATGTTTGATAGAATTCACCTCTGAAACCATCCGGTCCTGGACTTTTGTTTGTTGGAAGATTTTTTCAACACCGTTTCAATTTCAGTGCTTGTGATTGGTCTGTTCATATATTCTTTCTTCCTGGTTCAGTCTTGGAATGTTATACCTTTCTAAGAATTTATCAATTTCTTCCAGGTTGACCATTTTATTGGCATATAGTTGCTTCTGTAGTCTCTTAGGATTTTTGCATTTCTGCAGTGTCCATTTAACTTCACCTTTTTCATTTCTAATGTCATTAATTTGAGTCCTCTCTCTCTTTTTTATGATGAGTCTGGCTAAAATTTTTATCAATTTTGTTTATCTTTTCAAAGAACCATCTTTCAGTTTTATTTTATTTTATTTTATTTTATTTTATTTTATTTTATTTTTGCGGTACGCAGGCCTCTCACTGTTGTGGCCTCTCCCATTGCAGAGCACAGGCTCTGGACACGCAGGCTCAGTGGCCATGGCTCATGGGCCCAGCCACTCCATGGCACGAACCCATGTCCCCTGCATCAGCAGGCAGACTCTCAACCACTGCGCCACCAGGGAAGTCTTCTTTCAGTTTTATTGATCCTTGCTATTGTTTTCTTTGTTTCTATTTCATTTATTTCTGCTATGATCTTTATGATTTCTTTCTTCTACTAACTTTAGGATTGTCTGTTCTTCTTTCTCTAGTTGCATTAAGTGTAAGGTTAGGTTGTTATTTTGAGGTACCTCTCGTTTCATGAGGTAGGAGTTTATTGTTTTAAACTTCACTCTTAGAACTGCCTTTGCTGCATCCCATAGGTTCTGGGTCGTCATGTATTCATTGTCATTTGTCCCTAGGTATTTTTTGATTTCCTCTTTTATATCTTCAGTTATGCATTGGTTGTTTAATAACATATTGTTTAGCCTCCAGGTGTTTGTTTTTTACAGTTTTTTTTTGTAATTTATTTCTAATCCCATAGAGTTGTGGTAAGAATAGATGCTTGATACATTTCAATTTTCTTAAACTTAATGAGTCTTGATTTGTGAGCCAAAATGTGATCTGTCCTGGAGACCATTCTGTTTGCACTTGAGAAGAAAGTGTATGCTGCTGTTTTCAGATGGAATTTCCTATAGATATCAATTAAATCTATGTGGTCTATTGTGTCATTTAAAACTGTGTTTCCTTATTAATTTTTTGTCTGGATGGTCGGTCCATTGGTGTAAGTGAGGTGTTAAACTCCCCAGGAATTAATGAGTTTCTGTTAATTTCCTATTTTTATAACTCTTAGCATTTGCCTTATGTATTGTGGTGCTCCTATGTTGGATGCATATACATTTATATTTGTGATAGCTTCTTCTTGGATTGATCCCTTCATCATTATATTGTGTCCTTCCTTGTCTCTTGCAATTGTCTTAAAGTCTACTTCATCTGTTATGAGTATTGCTACTCCAGCTTTCTTCTGACTTCCATTTTCACGGAATATCTCTTTCCATCCCCTCACTTTCAGTCTGTATGTGTTCCTAGGTATGAAGTGGGTCTTTTGTAGACAGCATATATATGGGTCTTGTTTTTGTGTCCATTCAGCCAGTCTGTGTCATTTGGTTGGAGCATTTAATTCATTCACATTTAAGGTAATTATCAATATATGTGTTCCTATTACCATTTTCTTAATTGTTTTGGGTTTGTTTTTGTAGGTCTTTATCTTCTCTTGTGTTTAATATGTAGAGAAGTTCCTTTAGCATTTTTGGTAGAGCTTGTTTGTTGGTGCTGAATTCTATTATCCTTTGCTTGTCTGTAAAGCTTTTGATTTCTCTGTCTTATCTGAATGAAGTCCTTGTTGGGTACAGTAATCTTGGCTATAGATTTTCCCTTTAATCACTTTAAATATATCCTGCCACTCCCTTCTGTCCTGCAGAATTTCTGCTGAAAAATCAGCTGATAACCTTATGGGGATTCCCTTGTATGTTATTTGTTGATTTTCCCTTGCTGCTTTTAATATTTTTCCTTAGCATTTAATTTTTGATAGTTTGATTAATATGTGTCTTGGCATGTTTCTCCTTGAATTTATCCTGTATGGGACTCTCTGTGTTTCCTGAACTTAACTGACTATTTCCTTTCCCTTGTTAGGGAAGTTTCTGACTACAATCTCTTCATATATTTTCTCAGACATGTTCTCTTTATCTTCTTCTTCTGGGAACCCTATAATTTGAATGTTGGTGGGTGTAATGTTGTCCCAGAGGTCTCTGAGACGGTCCTCAATTCTTTTCATTTTTTTTTCTTTATTCTGCTTTGTGTTAGTTAGTTAGTTATTTCTACCATTCTATCTTCCAGCTCACTTATCCATTCTTCTGCTTCAGTTATTCTGCTATTGATTCCTTCTAGAGTATTTGTAATTTGAGTTATTGTGTTGTTCATCACTGTTTGTTTGTTCTTTAGTTCTTCTATGTCCTTGTTAAACATGGCTTGTATTTCCTCCATTCTTTTTCCAAGATTTTGGATCATCGTTACTATCATTACTCTGAATTATTTTTCAGGTAGACTGCATATTTCCTCTTCATTTACTTCATCTTGTGGGTTTTTACTTTGCTCCTTCATCTGCAGCATATTTCTCTGTCTTCTCATTTTGTTTAACTTACTGTGTTTGGGGTCCCATTTCCGCAGGCTGCAGGGTCATATTTCCTCTTACTACTGGTGTCTGCCTCCAGTGGCTGAGGTTGGTCTTGTGACTTGTTTATGCTTCCTGATGGGGGGGATTGGTGCCTATTTTGCAGTGGGTGGACCTGTATCTTCTCCCTCTGATGGGCAGGGCATCCAATGGTGTGTTTTGAGGTTTCTGTGAGCTTAGTATCACTTGAGGCAACCTGTCTGCTAAAGGGTGGAGTTGTTTTCCTGTCTTGCTATTTGTTTGCCATGAGGTGTTCAACACTGGAGCTTGCTGGCCATTTGGTGGATCCAGGACTTAGTATTGAGATGGAGACCTCAGGGAGTGGTCTCACTGATTAACGTTCCCTGAGGCTTGGACTTATCTGGAGGTCAAACGTCCTGGAATTGGCTCTCCCACCTCAGAGGTTCAGATCCAACCCCTGGCCAGAGCACCAAGACCCTGAAAGCCACATGGCACAGAAGAAAATTGGGGGAAAAAAAGGAAATGAACAGACAAACAAAACCCCAAGATGAATGGTAAAAGCAAAAGCAAAGACACAAAAAGTAACACACACACAGAAAGAGAGAAAACAAAAAAGAGAGCAACCAAACAAATAAACAAACGCCACAATGAAAACAAACACTAAAAACTAAACTAACAACAACAAAAAAATTCCAAAATTCAAAGGCAGAAAGCAAACTAAAAAAAGGCAAAGAAAGCATAAAACAAACACACAATAATGATCAAACAAAAGCTAAAAACAAAAGAAAGAGGAAAACACAACACACCAGAAAAGTAAAGTAAAAATAGACAATATAGTTTAAAAAGATAAAAAAGTAAAACAATGGGAAAAAAAACTAAAACAAGGATAAAACACAATATAACAAAAATGTAGACCTAAATAGACATTTTGCCAAAGAATATATACAGATTGCCAGCAAACACATGAAAGGATGCTCAACATCACTAATCATTAGAGAAATGCAAATCAAAACCACAATGAGGTATCATCTCATCCTGGTCAGAATGACCATCATCAAAAATCTACAAACAATAAATGATGGAGAGGATGTGGAGAAAGGGAACCCTCTGGCACTGTTGGTGGGAATGTAAATTAATACAGCCACTATGGAGAACAGTATGGAGGTTCCTTAAAACCTAAAAATAGAGCTACCATATGACATAGGAATCCCACTACTGGGCATATACCTTGAGAAAACCATAATTCAATAAGAGACATGTACTATAATGTTCAATGCAGCACTCTTTACAATAGCCAGGACATGGAAACAACCTAAGTGTCCATCAACAGAGGAATGGGTAAAGAAAATATGGCACATATATACAATGGAATATTACTCAGCTGTAAAAAGAAATGAAATTGAGCTATTTGTAATGAAGTGGATGTACCTAGAGTCTGTCATACAGAGTAAAGTAAGTCAGAAAGAGAAAAACAAAAACATATGCTAACACATATATATGGAAACTAAAATATATGGTTCTGATGAACCCGGGGCAGGACAGGAATAAAGATGCAGATGTAGAGAATGGACTTGAGGACACAGGAAAGGGGAAGTGTAAGCTGGGACAAGAGAGAGTAGCATTGACATATATACACTGCCAAATATAAAATAGATAGCTAGTGGGAAGCAGCTGCATAGCACAGGGAGATCAGGTCTGTGCTCTGTGACCACATAGAAGGGTGGGATAGGGAGGGTGGGAGGGAGGCACAAGAGAGAGGTTGCATGGGGATATATGTATATGTGTATCTGGTTCACTTTGTCATACACCAGAAACTAATATAACATTGTAAAGCAATTATACTCCAATAAAGATGTTAAAAAATAAGAAATAGAAAGAAAATAAAAATTATGTTAAAATAAGTATAAAAAGAAAATAAAAATAAATAAAAATTTAAAATTAAAAGAATAATGAGAAAAAGAACAATAGAACAAAATGAAACTAAAAATACTACTAATATTTTCCTTGGGTCTCAGCTGTCAGTGTCATTGCCCCCACAGTGAGCCACAGCCAATCTCTGCCTACCCCGGAAGTCCTCCAATACTTCTAGGTAGGTCCCTGGACCTGTTGTGGCACTGTATGGTCAGTTCCTTCTCTGACTTGGCCTTATTCCTGCTGTGTGTACTTTCCCCCAAAGTCCACACAGTCCATAGTCCCCAAAGTCCAGAGCCTCAATTGTGAGAACACGTTGTCTATTCCTATTTTCTACAGATGCAGTGTTTACCAAGTTAATTGTGGGGGTTTAATCCGCTGTTCCTGTGGTTGCATGGAAAGATTTCCCTTCCTCTTCTTTGGTAGCACCACCACTGGGGTTCAGCTTTGATTTTGGCCCCAGCTTTGTGATTGGGCCACCTTCAGGCATCTGTTTCCCACCCAGGCAAGAGGGGCAGAAAGCAGCAGCTGATTAAATCAGCACTCCCGAGCCTGAGTCGCTTGTCTGCCAACTGGAGCAGGTGGGGCTGCGTGCTGAGGCTCGGGCTTCAGAGGTCAGACCACAGAGAGAGGACTGGGGTTGGCTGCGTGAAGAAAGCCTGGGGTGGGGGTATGCCATAGCTGACAGAGTCCAGGAAGAGGCCTGGGCCTGCTGGAGTGGCAAGGGACCATTGTTGAGGGATGCACGAGGAGAGGGGTGGGTCCTCAATAGGAGCTTCTTTCTCTGTGTGCTCACAGGTGGCAAGGTGCTACCTGCGCAAGCTCTGGGGATAGGCACAAGACATGGCTGCTATCTTGAACACCAGAGGTGAGTGCAGATGGCTACCACTGTTGCCGCTGCCACCAAGGGTCCAGTGAGCAAATGCAGATCACTGCGCACAACTTCCTGGGAGCCTATGCAGCCCACAACTGCCAAGGGTCATGCCACATGATCTGGGGCCAACTTCCCCAGGAGAGCACCTGGTGCAACTCAGAAAATTGCCACTTCCTGATGGCCTCTGCCACTGCAAGCATTCCTTGCACATCCCAGTTTTGACTGCATTATCCCTTCCTCTCCCCAGCCTGAGTGAGCAAGTGAGCCCTGTTTAGCATCTTTTTTTTATATTGCATATGATTTATATGGAGGAAGATACAATAAGTTCTAGAAAGTCAAAGAAAAATCATGAAAAACATATTACATAACGAAAAACAAATACATAGATATTAATGAAAACTGGAGTATGTGGCAAGTATCAGAGCATAATGAATTTACTAACAAATGACATTGTGTACCATACATGCAATATTATGAAAGTGAATTTGGCCCACTCTATTTTAGTGAATACTATTAACCAAAAAACACGATAGAAGGTGATTTTGAATGAATTCCTAGCCAATACATACAGAGAAGATACATCAATAAAAATGCATAACAAACAACAAAATTCAATAAATGTGAATGAATAAGTAGCCACAATATATATAGACAAGTATTTCTTTTCTTTTTTTTTTACATCTTTATTGGAGTATAATTGCTTTACAATGGTGTGTAAGTTACTGCTTTATAACAAAGTGAATCAGCTATACATATACATATGTTCCCATATCTCTTCCTGCTTACATCTCCCTCCCTCCCACACTTCCCATCGCACCCCACTAGGTGGTCACAAAGCACCGAGCTGATCTCCCTGTGCTATGTGGCTGCTTCCCACTAGCTATCCATTTCATGTTTGCTAGTGTATACATGTCCATGCCACTCTCTCGCTTTGTCACAGCTTACAATTCCCGCTCCCCATATCCTCAAGTCCATTCTCTAGTAGGTCTGTGTCTTTATTCCTGTCTTATACCGAGATTCTTCATGACATTTTTTTCTTAAACTCCATATATATGTGTTAGCATATGGTATTTGTCTTTCTCTTTCTGACTTACATCACTCTGTATGACAGACTCTAGGTCCATCCACCTCATTACAAATAGCTCAATTTCGTTTCTTTTTCTGGCTGAATAACATTCCATTGTATATATGTGCCACAACTTCTTTATCCATTCATCCAATGATGGACACTTAGATTGATTCCATCTCTGGGCTACTGTAAATAGAGCTGCAATAAACATTTTGGTACATGACTCTTTTTGAATTATGGTTTTTTTCAGGGTATATGCCCAGTAGTAGGATTGCTGGGTCATATGGTAGTTCTATTTGTAGTTCTTTAAGGAACCTCCATACTGCTCTCCATAGTGGCTGAACCAATTCACATTCCCACCAGCAGTGCAAGAGTGTTCCCTTTCCTCCACACCCTCTCCAGCATTTATTGTTTCTAGATGTTTTGATGATGGCCATTCTGACTAGTGTGAGATGATATCTCATTGTACTTTTGATTTGCATTTCTCTAGTGATTAATTATGTTGAGTATTCTTTCATGTGTTTGTTGGCAGTCTGTATATCTTCTTTGAAGAAATGTCTATTTAGGTCTTCTGCCCAGTTTTGGATTGGGTTGCTTGTTTTTCTGTTATTGAGCTGCATGAGCTGCTTATAAATTTTGGAGATTAATCCTACGTCAGTTGCTTCATTTGCAAACATTTTCTCCCATTCTGAGGGTTGTCTTTTGGTCTTGTTTATGGTTTCCTTTGCTGTGCAAAAGCTTTGAAGTTTCATTAGGTCCCATTTGTTTATTTTTTTTTATTTCCATTTCTCTAGAAGGTGGGTCAAAAAGTATCTTGCTGTGATTTATGTCATAGAGTGTTCTGCCTATGTTTTCCTGTAAGAGTTTGATAGTTTCTGGCCTTACATTTCGGTCTTTAATCCATTTTGAGCTTAGTTTTGTGTACGGTGTTAGGATGTGATCTAATCTCATACTTTTACATATACTTGTACAGTTTTCCCAGCACCACTTATTGAAGAGGCTGTCCTTTCTCCACTGTACATTGCTGCCTCCTTTACCAAAGATAAGGTGACCACATGTGCGTGGGTTTATCTCTGGGCTTTCTATCCTGTTCCATTGATCTCTCTTTCTGCTTTTGTGCCATACCATACTGTCTTGATTACTGTAGCTTTGTAGTATAGTCTGAAGTAAGGGAAAATGATTCCTCCAGCTCCATTGTTCATTCTCAAGATTGCTTTGGCTATATGGGGTCTTTTGTGTTTCCATACAAATTGTGAAATTTTTTGTTCTAGTTCTGTGAAAAATGCCAGTGGTAGTTTCATAGAGATTGCATTGAATTGGTAGATTGCTTTGGGTAGTAGAGTCATTTTCACAATGTTGATTATTCCAATCCAAGAACATGGTATATCTCTCCATCTATTTATATCATCTTTAATTTTTCATCAGTGTCTTATTATTTTCTGCATGCAGCTCTTTTGTCTCCTTAGGTAGGTTTATTCCTAGATATTTTATTCTTTTTGTTGCAATGGTAAATGGGAGTGTTTTCTTGATTTCACTTTCAGATTTTTCATCATTAGTATATGGGAATGCCAGAGATTTCTGTGCATTAATTTTGTGTCCTGCTACTTTACCAAATTCATTGATTAGCTCTGGTAGTTTTCTGGTAGCACCTTTAGGATTCTCTATGTATAGTATCATGTCATCTGCAAACAGTGACAGCTTTACTTCTTCTTTTGCAATGTGGATTCCTTTTATTTTCTTTTCTTCTCTGATTGCTCTGGCTAAAACTTCCAAAACTATGTTGAGTAAGAGTGTTGAGAGTGCGCAACCTTGTCTTCTTCCTGAACTTAGTGAAATACTTTCAGTTTTTCACCACTGAGGACGATGTTGGCTGTGGGTTTGTCATATATGGCCTTTATTATGTTGAGGAAAGTTCCCTTTCTTCCTACTTTCTGCAAGGTTTTTATCATAAATCGGTGTTGAATTTTGTCGAAAGTTTTCTCTGCATCTATTGAGATGATCATGTGGTTTTTTTCCTTCAATTTGTTAATATGGTGTATCACGTTGATTGATTTGCATATATTGAAGATCCCTTGCATTCTTAGAATAAGCCCCACTTGATCATGGTGTATGATCCTCTTAATGTGCTGTTGGATTCTGTTTGCTAGTATTTTGTTGAGGATTTTTGCACCTATGTTCATCACTGATATTGGCCTGTAGTTCCTTTTCTTTGGGACATACTTGTCTGGTTTTGGTTTCAGGGTGATGGTGGCCTCGTAGAATGAGTTTGGGAGTGTTCCTCCCTCTGCTATATTTTGGAAGAGTTTGAGAAGGATAGGTGTTAACTATTCTCTAAATGTTTGATGGAATTCGCCTGTGAAGCCATCTGGTCCTGGGCTTCTGTTTGTTGGAAGAATTTTAATCCCAGTTTCAATTTCAGTGCTTGTAGTTGGTCTGTTCATATTTTCTATTTCTTCCTGATTCAGTCTTGGCAGGTTGTACATTTCTAAGAATTTGTCCATTTCTTCCAGGTTGTCCATTTTATTGGCATAGGGTTGCTTGTAGTAATCTCTCATGATCTTTTGTATTTCTGCAGTGTCAGTTGTTACTTCTCGTTTTTCATTTCTAATTCTATTGATTTGAGTCTTCTCCCCCTTTTATTTTTGATTAGTCTGTCTAATGGTTTTTAAATTGTGTTTATCTTCTCAAAGAACCAGCTTTTAGTTTTAGTGATCTTTACTATGTTTACTATGTTTACTATGTTTACTATGTTTTCCTTCATTTCTTTTTCATTTATTTCTGATCTGAGTTTTATGATTTCTTTACTTCTGCTAACTTTGTTTTTTTTTTTTTTTTGTTCTTCTTTCTCTAATTGCTTTAGGTGCAAGGTTAGCTTGTTTATTCTAGATGTTTCCTGCTTCTTAAGGAAGGATTGTATTGCTATAAACTTGCTTGTTAGAACTGCTTTTGCTACATGCTGTAGGTTTTGGGTCATCATGTCTCCATTGTCATTTTTTTCTAGGTATTTTTTAAAATTTCCTCTCTGATTTCTTCAGTGATCACTTCGTTATTAAGTAGTGTATTGTTTAGCCTCCATGTGTTTGTATTTTTTACGGATCTTTTCCTGTAATTTATATATAGTCTCATAGCTTTGTGGTCAGAAAAGATACCTGATACATTTTCAGTCTTTTAAAATTTACCAAGGCTTGATTTGTGACCCAAGATGTGATCTATCCTGGAGAATGTTCCATGAGCACTTGAGAAAAATGTGTATTCTGTTGCTTTTGGATGGAATGTCCTATAAATATCAATTAAGTCCATATTGATTAATGAATCATTTAAAGCTTGTATTTTCTTATTTATTTTCATTTTGGATGATCTGTCCATGGGTGAAAGTAGGGTGTTAAAGTTCCCTGCTATGAATGTGTTACTGTCAATTTCCCCTTTTATAGCTGTTAGTATTTGCCTTATGTATTGAGGTGCTCCTATGTTGGGTGCATAAATATTTACAATTGTTATATCTTCTTCTTGGATCGATCCCTTGATCATTATGCAGTGTCCTTCTTTGTCTCTTGTAATAGTCTTTATTTTCAAGTCTATTTTGTCTGATATGAAAATTGCTACTCCAGCTTTCTTTTGGTTTCCATTTGCATGGAATATCTTTTTCCATCTCCTTACTTTCAGTCTGTATGTGTCTCTAGGTCTGAATTGGGTCTCTTGTAGACTGCATATATATGGGTCTTGTTTTTGTATCCATTCTGCAAATCTGTGTCTTTTGGTGGGAGCATTTAGTCCATTTACATTTAAGTTAATTATCAGTATGTATGTTCCTATTCCCATTTTCTTAATTGTTTTGGGTTCGTTATTTTAGGTCTTTTCCTTCTCTTGTGTTTCTTGCCTAGAGAAGTTCCTTTAGCATTTGTTGTAAAGCTGGTTTTGTGGTTCTGAATTCTCTTAGCTTTTGCTTGTCTGTAAAGGTGTTAATTTCTCCATCGAATATGAATGAAATCCTTGCTGGGTAGAGTAATCTTGGTTGTAGGGTTTTCCCTTTCATCACTTTAAATATGTCCTGCCAGTCCCTTCTGACTTGCAGAGTTTCTCCAGCAAGATCAGCTGTTAACCTTAAGGGGATTCCCTTCTGTGTTATTTGTTGCTTTCCCTTGCTCCTTTTAATATGTTTTCTTTGTATTTAATTTTTGACAGTTTGATTAATACGTGTTTTGGCATGTTTCTCCTTGGATTTATCCTGTATGGGACTCTCTGTGCTTCCTGGACTTGATTAACTATTTCCTTTCCCATATTAGGGAAGTTTTCAACTATAATCTCTTCAAATGTTTTCTCAGTGCCTTTCCTTTTCTCTTCTCCTTCTAGGAACCTATAATTCGAATGTTGGTGCACTTAATGTTGTCCCAGAGGTCTCTGAGTCTGTCCTCAGTTCTTTTCATTCTTTTATCTTTATCCTGCTCTGCTGTAGTTATTTCCACTATTTTATCTTCCAGGTCACTTATCCGTTCTTCTGCCTTAGTTATTCTGTTACTGATCCCATCTACAGTATTTTTAGTTTCATTTATTGTGTTGTTCATCATTGTTGGTTTTATCTTTGGTTCTTCTAGTTCCTTGTTAAATGTTTCTTACATTTTGTCTATTATATTGCCAAGATTTTGGACCATCTTTACTGTCATTTTTCTGAATTCTTTTTCAGGTAGACTGCCTATTTCCTCTTCATTTGTTAGGTCTCGTGCATTTTTATCTTGCTCCTTCATCCGCTGTGTGTTTTTCTGTCTTCTCATTTTGCTTATCTTACTGTGTTTGGGGTCTCCTTTTTGCAGGCTACAGGTTCACAGTTCCTGTTGTTTTTGTTGTCTGTCCCTTGTTGCTAACGTTGGGTCAGTGGGTTGTGTAGGCTTACTGGTGGAGGGGATTAGTGCCTGTGTTCTGGTGGATGAGACTGGATCTTTGCTTTCTGTTGGCAGGTCCACGTCTGTTGGTGTGTTTTGGGGTGTCTGTGGACTTATTATGATTTTAGGCAGCCTCTCCCCTAATGGGTAGGGTTGTGTTCCTGTCTTGGTGCTGTTTGGCGTAGGGTGTCCAGCACTGTAGCTTGCTGGTCGTTGAGTGAAGCTGGGTGTGGTGTTGAGATGGAGATCTCTGGGAGATTTTTACCATTTGATATTATGTGGAGCTGGGAGGTCTCTTGTGGACCAGTGTCCTGAAGTTGGCTCTCCTGCCTCAAAGGCAGAGCACTGACTCCTGGATGCAGCACCAAGAGCCTTTCATCCACACAGCTCAGAATAAAAGGAGAAAGAAAGAAAGGAAGAAAGAAAGGAAGAAAGAAGGGACAGAGTGAGGGAGGGAGGGAGAGAGGGAGGGAGGATGGAAGGAAGGAAGGAGGGAAGGAAGGAAAGAAAGAAAGAAGATAAAATAAAATAAAGTAAGATAAAATAAAATAAAGTTATTAAAATATGAAATAATTTTTAAGAAATTTTTTTTTAAAAATGGACGGGTAAAACCCTAGGACAAATGGTGGAAGCAAAGCTATACAGACAAAATCTCACACAGAAGCATACACACTCACAAAAAGAGGAAAAGGGGAAAAAATCATAAATCTTGCTCTCAACATCCACCTCCTCAATTTGGGATGATTCATTATCTATTCATGTATTCCACAGATGCAGAGTACATCAAGTTGATTGTGGAGCTTTAATCTGCTGCTTCTGAGGCTGCTGGGAGAGATTTCCCATTCTCTTCTTTGTTCTCACAGCTCCCAGGGCTCAGCTTTGGATTTGGCCCCGCCTCTTTGTGTAGGTCGCCGGAGGGCATCTGTTCTTCGCTCAGACCGGACAGGGTTAAAGGAGCAGCTTCTTTGGGGACTCTGGCTCACTCAGGCCAGGGGGAGGGAGGGGTACGGTGTGCGGGACGAGCCTGCAGCCGTAGAGGCCAGTGTGACTTTGCACCAGCCTGAGGTATGCTGTGCTGCATTCTCCCGGGGAAGTTGTCCCTGGATCCCGGGACCCTGACAGTGGCGGGCTGCACAGGCTCCCTGGAAGAGGGATGTGGATAGTGACCTGTGATCACACACAGGCTTCTTGGTGGTGGCAGCAGCAGCCTTAGTGTCTCATGCCCGTCTCTGTGGTCCGCGCTTTCACTGTGGCTCGTGCCTGTCACTGGAGCTCCTTTAAGCAGCATTCTTAATCCCCTCTCCTTGCGCACCAGGAAACAAAGAGGGAAGAAAACGTTTCTCGCCTCTTCGGCAGGTCCAGACTTTTCCCTGGACTCTCTCCCGGCTAGCTGTGCTGCACTAACACCCTGCAGGCTGTGTTCACGCTGCCAACCCCAGTCCTCTCCCTGCTCTCCTACTGAAGCCGGAGCCTCAGCTCCCAGCCCCGCCAGCCCCAGCGGGTGAGCAGACAAGCCTCTAGGTCTGGTGAGTGCCGGTTGGCACCAATCCTCTGTGCGGGTATCTCTCCACTTTGCCCTCCGCACCCCTGTTGCTGTGCTCTCCTCCTTGGCTCTGAAGCTTTCCCCCTCCACCACCTGCAGTCTTCACCTGCGAAGGGTCTTCCCAGTGTGTGGAAACCTTTCCTCCTTCACGGTTCCCTCCCACTGGTGCAGGTCCCGTCCCTATCCTTTTGTCTCTGTTTATTATTTTTTCTTTTGCCCTACCCAGGTACGTGGGGAGTTTCTTGCTTTTTGGGAGGTCTGAGGTGTTCTGCCAGTGTTCAGTAGGTGTTCTCTAGGAGTTGTTCCACGTGTTGATGTATTTCTGGTGTATCTGTGGGGAGGAAGGTGATCTCCGCGTCTTACTCTTCCACCATCTTCCTGTCCAGCTGATGTTTAGCATCTTATCATGTGCCTCTTAGCCATTTGTATGTCTTCTTTGGAGAAATGTCTCTAAGTCTTCTGCCCATTTTATGATTCCGTTGTTTGTTTTTTTGAATTGAGGTTCTTGAGCCATTTGTAAATTTTGGAGACCAGTGCTTTGTCAGCCACATCGTTTACAAATATTTTCTCCCTTTCTGTGAATTGTCTTTTCGTTTTGTTTATGGTTTCCTTGGCTGTGCAAAAGCTTTTGAGTTTATTTATGTCCCATTTGATTATTTTTATGTCTATTTCCATTACTCTGGGAGACAGATCAAAAAAGATATTGCTGTGATTTATGTCAATGAGTGTTCTTCCTATGTTTTCCTCTAAGTTTTTTATACTATCTGGTGTTATATTTAGGTCTTTAATCCATTTTCAGTTTTTTTTTGTGTATGGTGTTAAAGAATGTTCTAATTTCATTTTTTTCCATGTAGCTGTCCAGTTTTCTCAGCACAATTTATTGAAGAGAGTGTCATTCCTCCATTTATTAGTCTTGCATCCTTTGTCATAGATTAATTAGCCATGGGTGCATGGGTTTATTTCTGGGCTTTCTATCATGTTGTTCCAGTACATACTGTTTTGATGACTGTAGCTTTGTTGTATAGTCTGAAGTCAGGCAAGCTGATTCTTCCAGCTCTGCTTTTGTTTCTCAAGGTTACTTTGGCTATTTGGGCTCTTTTGTGTCACCTTACAAGGTTTTTTTTTTTTTTTGTCTTACAAATTTTAAGATTGTTTGTTCTTGTTCTGTGAAAAATAACATTGGTAATTTGATAGAGATTCCATTGAATCTGTAGATTGTCTTGAGTAGTATAGTCATTTTGACAATATTGATTCTTCCAATCCAAGTACATGATATATCTTTTCATCTGTTTGAGTCGTCTTCAATTACTTTCATCAAAGTCCTATAGTTTTCAGAGTACAGTGTTTTGTCTCCTTGGGTAGGTATATTCCTAGGTATTATATTCTTTTGATGCAATGGTAAATGGGATTGTACTTTTAATTTCTCTTTATGATATTTTGTTGTTAGTGTATAGAAATGCAACAGATTTCTGTGTATTAATTTTGTATCCTGCAAATTTATGAAATTCATCTATGAGCTCTAGTAGTTTTCTAGTAGCATCTTTAGGATTTTCTATATATAGTATCATGTCATCTGCAAATGGTGACAGTTTTATTTCATCTTTTCCAATTTGGATTTCTTTTATTTTTCTTCTCTGGTTGCTGTGGCTAGGAGTTTCAAAACTATTTTGAATAAAAGTGGTGAGAGTGGACATGCTTGTCTTGTTCTTGATCTTAGAGGATATGCTTTCAGCTTTTCACCATTGAGTATGAAGTTACCTGTAGGTTTGTCATATATAGCCTTTATTGTTTTGAGTTATGTTCTCTATCTGCCCACATTCTGGAGAATTTTTTATCATAAATGGGTGTTGAATTCTGTCAGAAACTTTTTCTGTGTCTATTGATATGATCATACCGTTTTTATTCTTCAATTTGAAGATCTGGTGAATCAAAACGGTTGATTTGAGGATATTGAAGATCCTTGCATCCCTGGGATAAATCTCATTTGATCATGGTGTATGATCCTGTTAATGTATTGTTGGATTTGGATTGCTAGTATTCTGTTGAGGATTTTGGCATCTATGTTTATGAGTGATACTGACCTGTAATTTTCTTTTCTTTTCTTTTTTCTTTTGTATCTCTCTCTGGCTTTGGTGTCAGCATGATGGTGGATTCATAGAATGAGTTTGGGAATATTCCCTACTCTGAAGTTGTTTGCTGTAGTTTCAGAAGGATAAGTGTTCATTCTAAATGTTTGATAGAATTTTCCTGTGAATCCATCAGCTTCTAACTTTTGTTTGTTGAGAGTTTTGAAATCACAGTTTCAATTTCAGTACTTGTGATCAGTCTGTTCATATTTTCTATTTCCTCTTGGTGCAGTCTTGGAAGGTTTACCTTTCTAAGAACTTGTCCATTTCTTCCAGGTTGTCCTTTTTATTGCCATATAGTTGCTTGTATAAGCCTCTTATGATCATTTGTATTTCTGTATTGTCTGTTGTAACTTCTCCTATTTCACTTATAATTTTATTAATCTGAGCCTTCTCCCTCTTTTCTTAATGTGTCTGCCTAAAAGTTCGTCAATTTTGTTTATCTTTTCAAAGAACCAGCTTTTAGTTTCATTGACCTTTTTATTGTTTTCTTCATTTCTATTTCATTTATTTCTGCTCTGACATTTATGATTTCTTTCTTTCTGCTAACTTTGGCTTTTGTTTGTTCTTCTTTCTTTAGTTGCTCTAAGTTTAAGGTTAAGTTGTTTACTTGTGATTTTTCTTTTTTCCTGAGGTAGGATTGTATTGCTACAAACTTCCCTCTTAGAACTGCTGTTGCCAGGTCCCATAGGTTTTGGATCGTCGTGGTTTCATTGTCATTTCTCTCTAGGTATTTTTTTTTAATTTCCTCTTTGATTTCTTCAGTGATCCACTGGTTGTTTAGTAGCACATTGTTTAGCCTCCAAGTGTTTGTTAAATTTTTTTTTCTTGTAGTTGATTTCTAATCTCATTGTTTTGTGGTCAGAAAAGATGCTTCATATGATTTCAAATTTCTTAAATTTACCAAGGCTCGCATTGTGGCCCAGCAGGTGATCAAGCCTGGAGAATGCTCCATCTGCACTTGAGAAAAATGTGTATTCTGCTGCTTTTCAGATGGAATGTTCTATAAACATCAGTAAAGTTCATCTGATCTAATTTAAGGCCTGTGTTTCCTTGTAAATTTTCTGTCTGGATGATCTGTTCATTGATGAAAGTTGGGTATTAAATCCCACAGTATTATTGTGTTACTATTGATTTCTCTCTTTATGACTGCCAGCTTTTGCCTTTTGTATTGAGGTGCTCCTATATTGGGGTCATGTATATTTACAATTGTTACATCTCCTTCTTGGATGGATCTCTTGATCATTATGTAGTGTCCTTTTTCCTCTCTTGAACAGTCTTTATTTTAAAATCTATTTTGCCTGATATGGGCATTGCTACTCCAGCTTTCTTTTGATTTCCATTTCCACAAAATACCTTTTTTGGTCCCTTCATTTTCATTCTGTATGTGTCCCTTGGTATGAAATGGGTCTCTTGTAGACAGCATATATACAGGTCATATTTTTGTATCCATTCAACCAGTCTATGTCTTTTTTTTTAACATCTTTATTGGAGTATAATTGCTTTAAAATGGTGTGCTAGTTTCTGCTTTATAACAAAGTGAATCAGTTATACATATACATATGTTCCCATATCTCTTCCCTCTTGCAGCACCCTCCCTCCCACCCTCTCTATCCCAGCCCTCTAGGTGGTCACAAACCACCTAGCTGATCTCCCTGTGCTATGTGGCTGTTTCCCACTAGCTATCAATTTTACATTTGGTAGTGTATGAAGTGATTAAAAATAAGTACAATTTTTGAACAATGTCTATTTCTGACACTAGATATGTTTTTTCACAATTTTCTAAAACATTCCACACAAATCTTGATTTCGTTGTTAGGGTAACATTGTGGCTGTCACAAATAAATCTTAGCATTTCTATGGATTAATACAATAAATGTTTATTTCTCATTCATGGAAGAGTCTAATGCAGGTATTCCTCATTGTCAGTAGTGGGTGGCTCTGATCCACACAACATTCAGTAAATAACTCTCTCAGAAGCTCTATTATATTCAATGAATGACTTTTTAAAACATCTTTATTGGAGTATAATTGCTTTACAATTGTGTGTTAGTTTCTTCTTTATAACAAAGTGAATCAGTTACACATATACATACATCCCCATATCTCTTCCCTCTTGCATCTCCCTCCCTCCCACCCTCCTTATCCCACCCCTCTAGGTGGTCACAAAGCACCGAGCTGATCTCCCTTTGCTATATGGCTACTTCCCACTAGCTATCTATTTTATGTTTGGTAGTGTATTTATGTCCATGCCAGTCTCTCACTTTGTCCCAGCTTACCCCTCCCCCTCCCCACATCCTCAAGTCCATTCTCTAGTAGGTCGCATCTTTATTCCCATCATGCCCCTAGGTTCTTCATGACCATTTTTTTTTGAGATTCCATATATATGTGTTCACATACGGTATTTTTTTTTCTCTTTCTGACCTACTTCACTCTGTATGACAGACTCTAGGTCCATCCACCTCACTACAAATAACTCAATTTCATTTCTTTTTATGGCTGAGTAATATTCCATTGTATATATGTGCCACACCTTCTTTATCCATTCATCTGTTGATGGACACTTGGTTGCTTCCATGTCCTGGCTATTGTAAATAAAGCTGCAATGAACATTGTGGTACATGACTCTTTTTGAATTATGGACTTTCAAAGTTGTGCTTGGAGGTCACCATTCCAGATAACCAGAAGTTTTAAAGAGCATGGAAGATTACATGTTAATAGTCTGGTGAATCTTGCCTCTAGCAGTGCATTGGTGAGAACTCAGTATGCAGCCACACACAACATCAAAGGAGGATGGAAAATGCAGTGTAGCTCTGTGCCTAAGGAAAAAAACTGGTTTGGTAAACAGTTAGCCAGTGTCTGCCACAAATTATTACAAACAGTTTAATAGTCACACAGAAATACCTCAACTTCACATAGGGCTTTCTTGATCATTCTATAAATAGCATGTTCTGCAACGTAACTTTTTGTCCCTTACTGGTTTTATTTTCTGTATAGCACTCAGTTGTAATTTCAGCTACCTTTTTTTTTTAATTTTTAAATTTTATTTTATTTATTTTTTTATACAGCAGGTTCTTATTAGTTATCTATTTTATACATATTAGTGTATATGTGTCAATCCCAATCTCCCAATTTCATCCCACCACTACTAACCCTCAGCTTCCTTATTGGCTTTCCTGGAAGAGTTAAAACACAGTAGCTGAATAAACAACATACATTTGCTTCCAAGTGATTTGCTTCATAGTTTCTAATTAATACATTGATTTCCATTTTATAGGAATACATTACTGACTCCATATTTTCCTTTCACAAAGAGGGGACTTGTATTATTCAGTGATTATAATTGATGGATCACTGGAGAGAAAGCAAGGAAAAATCATAAGGAAAGATTTAACTTTACAGAAGGCCAGATGGATCAGGGTTGGAAAAGCTGAATTCTTATCACTAGGAAAACAGTTTGTCTCCAGTATGTCCCTGGATGGAAAGGTTGGAACATCAAGTTACACAAAGCCTCATGTCCTGGCTGGTATGTATGTAGTTTGTGCCAGCTTTTCAGAGAAAGGAGAGCACAAACATATGATATCACTGAGATAGTTCTTCTAATTCACAACAGTATAAATATTTACTTTTGTACATTTAATGTTTCCCTTGATTACTATGTATTACTTTCTAAAAACATTTTTTAACTGTGGTAAGATAAACATAACATAAAATTTGCCACTTCAACCATTTTTAAGTGTATAGTTTAGTGGTAGTCAGTAACATTCATAATATTGTGCAGACATCACAACCATCCACAGTCATAACTCTTAATTTTGTAAAACTCAATACCCATTAAATAACTCCCCAATAAAAACTAACTCCCCATTACCACTTTCCGCCAGCTCCTGTCAACAAACATTCTACTTTATCTCTATAATATCAACTACTCTAAGTACCTCTTAAAGTGGAATCATACAGTCTTTGTTTTTCTGTGATTGGCTTATTTCACTTAGCATAACGACTGCAAAATTTCACCATATTGTAGCATATTGCAGATTTTCCTTCCTTTTAAGGCTGAATAATATACCACATTTTCCTTATGCATTCATCTATCAGTGTACACTTGGGATGCTTCTACATTTTAGCTATTGTAAATAATGCTGCTAAGAACATAAATGCAGAAATAACATTTTGAGACCCTGCTTTCAATTCTTTTCGGTTTATACTCAGAAGTGAAATTGCTGGATTATATAATAATTCTCTTTTTAATTTTTTGAGGAAGTTACATGCTGTTTTCAACAGTGACTGTACCATTTTACTTTCCCACCAAGAGTACACAAATGTTTTTATTTCTCCACATTCTCACCCACACTTGTTATTCTGTTTTTTATTTATTTATTTTTAACTTTAGGAATAATTGGAAAATATCATTGTGTATGTACGATGTGATGAGTGAGTAGAAATCAAATGCATATACATTGTACAATAATTACCAAGATCAAGATAATTAACACATCCATTACATCACATTGTTAACATTGGTAACTTGTGCGTGTGTGTGTCTGTGTGTGTGTGTGAGAGAGAGAGAGACAGACAGAGAGAGAGAGAGAGATAATTCAAGATCTACTCTCAACCATTTTCAGGTATCAATATTGTATTATCAACTATGTTGTATATTAGATCTTCAGAATATATTCTTTTATAAATTAAATTTAGCTCTCTTTCCCTTACACAACCACATGTTTCCCTTTCCCCAGCCTCTGGCAACCACCATCCTATTCTCTATTTCTATGAAAGCAAGAAAAGAAAATTACAGACCAATATTGTTTCTTGTATTTTTGTTTTTTCTTTTTAGATTCCATATGTAAGTGAAAGCATACAGTATTTGTCTTTCTCTTTCTGGCTTAATTTACTTAGCATAATGCCTACCAGATTCATTCATGTTGTTGCAAAGAGCAGTATTTCCGTATTTCCTTCCTTTCCATGACTGATTAATATTCCTCTGTGTGTGGATTTGTGTATCTCATTTTCTTTATGCATTCATCTTTTGAAGAACAGTTAGGTTGTTTCCATATTTTAGATACTGCAAATAAACCTGCAATGAACATGTGTGTTCAGATATCTGTTTGAGATACTGATTTCAATTTCTTTGGACATATACTCAGAAGTGGGATTGCTGGATTATAAGGTAGTTTGATTAATAATTTTTTGAGGAACTACCATATTGTTTTCCATAATGGTGTACCATTTTACATTCTCAACAACAGTGTATAAGGGTTTCATTTTCTCCATGTTCTGGCCAACAGTTGTTATCTCTTGTATTTTTGATAATAGCCATCCTAACAGATATTACGTTTTGGTTTGGATTTGCATTTCCCTGATGATTAGTGATGTTGACATTCTTCATATACTTATTGGCCATTTTAATGTCTTCTTTGGAAAAGTGTCTACTCAGATCATTTGCTCTTTTCTTTTTTTTGCTCATTTTTTAAATGAGATTCTTTGCTTCTGTTCTATGGAGTTGTAGAATTATTTATATATTTAAATATTAATCCTTTATTAGATAAGCAGTTTGTGAATATTTTCTCCCATTCTGTAGATTGCATTTTCAATTTATTAGTGTTTCCTTTGCTGCTCAGAGACATTTTAGCTTAATGTAGTTTCATTTTTTAATTTTGGTTTTTTTTTTTGCCTGTGCTTTTGATGTGTTATCATGAAATCATTGCCGGGATTCCCCTGGTGGTGCAGTGGTTAAGAATCTGCCTGCCAATGAATGGGAAACAGGTTATATCCCTCATCCAGGAAGATCCCACATACCATGGAACAACTAAGCCTTTGTGCCACAACACTGAGCCTGCACTCTAGAGCCTGTGAGCTACAACTACTGAAGCCCAGGCACCTAGAGCCTGTGTTCCACAACAAGAGAAGCTGCTGCAATGGGAGTCCATGCACCACAATGAAAAGAAGCCCCCGTTTGCCACAACTAGAGGAAGCTCACACAAAGCAAAGAAGACCCAATGCAGCCAAAAACTTATTTATTTATTCATTTATTTATTTGTTTATTTAAAAAGAAATCATTGTCAAGATATACAAAAATGATATATTTTCATAAGTGTTCTTCTAGGAGTTTTATGATTTTAGATCTTATATTTAAGTATTTGATCCATTTTAGTTAATATTTGTGAGTTGTGTAATAATAGAGGTTCAATTTCAATTTTTTGCATGTGGATATCCAGTTTTCCCAACACCATTTATTGAAGAGAGAGTTTTCCCTTGTTTAGCACCAATGTTAAGAATTACTTGACTCGGAGGAGGGGTCAAGATGGCAGAATATGAGGACCTGGAGTTTAAACTCTCCCCACAAGTACATAAAGAATAGATATACAAATGGAACAATTTGCACAGAGCACCTGCTGAACACTAGCAGAGGACTATGGACACTTAAAAGGACAGGAAAATGTCCCCACATAACTGGGTAGGATGAAAGAGACAAAATAAAGAAAAAGAAAAGAGGAAATGGGATGGGACCCACACCCCTGGAAGGTGAAGCTGAAGGAGAGGAGAGGTTCCTGTACCCGAGTAAGCCCCCTCACTGGTGTGGAGATCAGCTGAGATAGAAGTGGAGCCTGGAGGGCTATGAGAGGAAAGTGCAGCGACTGGTCTGTGACAGGCAGGACAGAATGAGACTTAGATGCTCTGAGCCACAACCCTGCACATCCCAGCCTGAGATGGGTGTCTGCCAGTGCTGACAGGGGCTGGGTGCTGGAATGTGTGGTTTGGAGAGCAGATCCACAGAGAAGACTGTTGTTGGCTGTGCAGAGACAGACCAAGGGGATGGTGTGAGGAGCTCCACAACTGGGAGTGCTCCTGGAAGAAGCTTGGACTACCATAGAATAGAGGCACCATTGTTGAGTGACAAGGGAAGGCCAGGGCTACCATCACAGCCTCTTCCCACACACAAGCCCCTGATTCCACAAGCACTAGGAAGGGCTCCCACTGGAGCTAGCTTGCACCCCAGTCATTGCTGCCTCCTGACCCTCCCATATAAGTGAGCATGTATGCCCCAGTCAGTCGCTGCCCCACCCCCTCCCACTGAAACAGGCCAGTGTGCCAGCAGTCACTGCCTTTGCCTCCCCTTACCTGGGCAGCAGGCAAACACGTAGAGGTGAGGATGAAACCAAAGCTGAGCCCCAGGGGCTGTACAACTAAAAAACAACTGAAACCTCACCTTGCAGCTGCACAAGCCATGGAATAAACTCCCACAACTGTCTTGGTAAACTCATTGCCTGTAGAACTTTTGAATGAGCAATGAGTGCTCCAGTAACTGACACAGGTCTAGCTTTAGCAGTGGTGGACTTTGCAGGCATTTACATAGAAGAGTTGGGCCAAGTCAGAGTCTGAGCTGCCCCCACAGTGGACACAGCAGGTCCAGAGACCTACCTAGAGTTATTGGAGGGTCTCCCAGGGAGGCAGGGATTGGCTGGAGCTTACCGTGGAGGCAAGGACACTGATAGAAGAGGCCCCAGGGAATTTTAATTGTTGTTATTGTTGTTTTATTATGTTATTTTTTATTAAAATTTTTTTCTTTATATATATTTTATTTTTATATGATTTTTCTGTTTTTTTTCTGTTTTTTGTTGTTTTTGTTTGCTGTTTTGTTTTCTTTGTTGTTTTGTTAGTTTGGTTTTTATTGTTTGTTTTGGTTTTTAAGTTGTTTGTTTTTGTTTTCTTTGTTTTTGTTTGTTTTGTTTTTACTGTTTGATTTGGTTTTTGTTTGTTTTTTTCTTTTTTCCTTCCTTTTTTCTTCTTTTTTCTTACTGTGCTGCATGGCTTGTGGGATCTTGGTTACCCAGCTGTGGGTCGAATCTGAGCCCACTCAATGGGAACACTGAGTCCTGGCTGCTGGACTGCTAGGGAATTCCCAGCCCCAGGAATATTAAATGACATGAGCTCTCCCAGATCCCAATCTTGGCACCAAGACCCAGAAACAACCTGAAAGCTCCAGTGCAGGAATGCCTTAGGACAAATAACCAGCAAGGCAGGAACACAGGGCCACCCATCAGCAGACAGTCTGCCTAAAGTCATAATAAGTTCACGGACACTGCAAAACGTACCCCTTGACATGACCCTGCCAGGCAGAGGGAGAAAACCTAGCTCAACCCTCCATAGGGCAGGCACCAGTCACTCCTGCCAGGAAACCTGCACAAGCCCCTGGACCAAACTCACCCACCAGGAGGCAGACACCTGAAACAAGAGGAGCTAAGATCCTGCAGCCTGCTAAAAGAAGACCACAAATGCAGAAATTTAGGCAAAATGAGAAGGCAGAGAAATACATTCCAGATGAAAGAACAAGATAAAAACACACAACAACAACTAAGTATAGAGGTGACAGGAAATATCCCTGAAAGAGAATTTAGAGTAATGATAGTAAAGATGAGCCATGGTTTTGGAATAAGAATGGAGGCACAGATTGAGAAGATAGAAGACATATTTTACAAGGAGTTAAAAGATTTAAAATACAAACAAAGAGAAATGAACAATACAATAACTGAAATGAAAAACTAGAAGGAATCAAGAGCAGAATAAATGAGACAGAAAAACAAATAAGTGAGCTGAAAGACAGCATGGTGGGAATTCCTGCCACAAAACAGAATAAAGGAAAAAGAATGAAAAGTAATGACAGTCTCAGAGATATCTGGTACAACATTAAATGCACCAACATTCAGATTATAGGAGTCCTAGTATCAGAAGAAAGAGGGAAAAGGCCTGAGAAAATATTTGAAGAGATTAGAAATTTGTTAGATTAGGGAGTTGAAAACTTCCCTTACATGGGAAAGGAAACACTCACTCAAGTCCGGGAAGCACAGAGAATCCCATACAAGATAAAGCCAAGGAGGAACATGCCAAGACTCATATTAGTCAAACTGAAAAAATTAAAAACAAAGAAAATATATTAAAGGTAAAAAGGGAAAAGCAACAAATAACATAAAAGGGAATCCCCATAAGGTTATCAGCTGGTTTCTCAGCAGAAATTCTTCATGTCAGAAAGGAGTAGCACAATATATTTAAAGTGTTAAAGGAAAATACCTACAACCAAGAATACTGTACTCAGCAAGGCTCTCCTTCAGATTTGATGGAAAAATCAAAGGCTTTACAGACAAGCAAAACCTAGGATAATTTAACACCACCAACCAGCTTTACAACAAATGCTAAAGGAAATTCTCTAGGCTGAAAAGAAAAGGACACAATTAGAAAGAAGAGAATATGAATGGAAAAGCTCACCAGTAAAGGCAAACATAAAGTAAAGGTAGTAAATCATGCACACAGAATTATGATACCAAAACAAGCAACTGTGAGGAGAGTACAAATGAAGGATATTGTAAATGCCTTGGAAATTGAGACCAGCAACTTGAAACTATCTTGTATATATATAGACTGATATACAAAACCTCATGGGAGGGCTTCCCTGGTGGCACAGTGGTTGAGAGTCCGCCTACTGATGCAGGGGACACGGGTTCGTGCCCTGGTCCGGGAAGATCCCACATGCCGCAGAACAGCTAGGCCTGTGAGCCATGGCTGCTGAGTCTGCACGTCCAGAGTCTGTGCTTCACAATGGGAGAGGCCACAGCAGTGAGAGGCCCGCATACCTCAAAAAAAAAAAAAAAACCTCATGGGAACCACAAACCATAAAAACTGCAATCGATACACACACACACACACACACACACACACACAAAAGGTAATCCAAACAAACACAACACTAATGATAGTCATCAACTCAAAAGAGAAGTGAACAAAAGAGGAAGTGAAGAAAAAAGAGCTACAAAAACAAATCCAAAACAAGTAACAACATGGCAATAAGGACATATATATCAATAATTACCTTAAAAGTAAGAGGATTAAATGCTCCACCAAAACACACAGACTAGCTGAATGGATGCAAAAACAAGACCCATATGTATGCTGTCAACAAGAGATCCAGTTTTGATCTAGGGACACATACAGACTGAAAATAAGGGCATGGAAAAAGCTATTCCATGCAAATAGAAATCAGAAGAAAGCTAAAGTAGCAGTACTCATATCAGACAAAATAAACTTTAAAATAAAGACTGCTACAAGAGACAAAGGACACAACATAATGATCAAGGAATCAATCCAAGAAGAAGATATAACAATTGTAAATATATTTGACCCACCATAAGAGCACCTCAGTATATAAGCCAAATGCTAATAGACACAAAAGCAGAAATACACAGTAACAAAATAATACTGGGGAACTTTAACACTTCACTTACATCAATGGATACATCACCCAGACAGAAAATCAATAAGGAAACACAGGCCTTAAATGACACATCAGACTAGATAGACTTAATTGATATTTATAAAACGTTCCATTAGAAAGAAGAATAATACATTTTCTTTGCAAGTGCACATGGAACATTCTCCAGGATTAGTCAAAACAGTCTCAGTAAATTTTACAAAATTGACATTATATCAAACTTCTTTTCCAATCACAACACTATAAGAATAGAAATCAATTTCAGGCGAAAAAAAACTGTAAAAAAAAAACACGTAGACACTAAACAATATGTCTATAAGCAGCCAATGGATCACTGAAGAAATCAAAGAGAAAATCAAAAAATACCTAGAGACAAATGACAATGAAAAAATTATGATCCAAAACCTATGGGATGCAGGAAAAGCAGTTCTAAGAGGGACGTTTATAGCAATACAATCTTACCTCAGGAAACAAGAAGAATTCAAATAAACAACCTAATCTTACACCTAAAGCAACTAGAGAAAGAAGAACAAACAAAACCCAAAGTTAGAAAGAAAGAAATCATAAAGACCAGAACATAAATAAATGAAATGATGATGAAGAAAACAAAAGAAAAGATCAATGAATCTAAACCCAGGTTCTTTGAAAAGATAGACAAAGTTGATATACCTTTAGCCAGACTCACCAAGAAAAAAAGGGAGAAGTCTCAAATTAATAAAATTAGATATGAGAAAGGAGAAGTTAGATCTGACACCACAGAAATACAAAGGAACATAAGAGATTATTACCAGCAACCATATGCTAATTAAGTAGACAACCTAGAAGAAATGGGCAAATTCTTAGAAAAGCACAACCTTCCAAGGCTTAAACAGGAAGAAATAGAAAATATGAGCAGACCAATCACAAGTATTGAAGTTGAAACTGTGATTAAAATACTTCCAACAAACAAGTCCAGGACTAGATGGTTTCATAGGCAAATTCTGTCAAACATTCACAGAAGAGTTAACACCTATCTTTTTCAAACTCTTCCAAAATATTGCAGAGTTAGAAACACTCCCAAGCACATTCTATGAGGCCACCACCACCCCTACACCAAAACCAGACAAACATACCACAAAAAAGTAAAATTAGAGGCCAATACCACTGACAAACCTAGACACAAAAATCCTCCACAAAATACTAGGAATCCAAATCCAACAATATATTAATAGGATCTTACACCATGATCAGGTGGGATTTATCCCAGCGATGTAAGAATTCTTCAATATCTGCAAATCAATCATTGTGATACACCACATTAACAAACTGAAGAATAAATACCATATGATCATCTCAGTAGATGCAAAAAAGCACATGAAAGTATTCAACAGCAATTTATAAGCAAAGCTCTCCAGAAAGTGGGAATAGAGGTAACTTATCTGAACATAATAAAGGTCATATATTACAAACCCACAGCTAACATCATTCTCAATGGTGAAAAGCTGAAAGCATTCTCTCTAATATCAGGAACAAAGCAAGGATGTCCATTGTCAACATTTTTATTCAAGTTACTTTGGCATGTTCTAGCTATGGCAATCAGAGAAGAAAAGCAGGTGGAAAGAATCCAGATTGGAGAAGAAGTAGAACTGTCACTGTTTTTGCATGACATGATACTATACATAGAAAATCCTGAAGATGCTGCTGGAAAATTACTAGAATTCATCAACTAATTCAGTAAAGTTTTAGTTGTAGTATACAAAATTAATACACAGAAATCTCTCTCATTCCTAAACACTAACAATGAAAGATAAGAAAGAGAAATTAAGGAAACAATCCAAATTACCATCACATCAAAATGAATAAAATACCTAGAAATAAACCTACCTAAGAAGACAAAAGATCTCTACTCTGAAAACTGTAAGATGCTGATGAAAGAAATCGTAGGTGACACAAACAGATGGAAAGATATACCATGTTCTTGGATTGGAAGAATCAATATTGTCAAAATGACTATACTACTCAAGGAAATCTACAGATTCAATGCAACCCCTATTAAATTACCAGTGGCATTGTTCACAGAAATAGAACAAAAATTCCCAAATTTATATGGAAACACAAAGACCTCGAATAGCCAGACAATTCTGAGAAAGAAAAACGAAGCTGGAAGAATAAGACTCCCTGACTTCAGACTGTACTACAAAGCTACAATCATCAAAACAGTATGGTATCAGAACAAAAATAGAAATATAGATCAATGGAAGAGGATACACATCCCAGAAATAAACTCTCACACTGTGGTCAATTAATCTATGACAAAGGAGGCAAGAATATTCAATGGAGAAAGACAGTCTGTTCAATAAATGTTGCTGGGAAAACTGGACAGCTACATTTAAAAGAATTAATTTAGAACACTCTCCAACATGATACAAAAAAATATAAACTCGAAATGGATCAAAGTCTTAAATGTAAGGCCAGACACTAAAATTCTTAGAGCAAAATATATGCAGAACACTCTCTGACATAAATCACAGCAATATCTTTTATGATCCACCTCCTAGAATAATGAAAATAAAAACTAAATAAACAAATGGGACCTAATTAAACTTAAAAGCTTCTGCACAGCAAAGAAACCATAAACAAAATGAAAAGGCAACCCACAGAATGGGAGAAAATATTTACAATTGAAGTGACCAACAAGGGATTAATCTCTAAAATATACAAACATTTCATGCAACAAACAACCCAATCAAAAAATGGGCAAAAAGTCTAAATAGACTTTTCTCCAGAAAAGACATCAGATAGCCAAGAGGCACGTGAAAAGATGCTCAACATTGTTAATTATTAGTGAAATACAAATGAAAACTACAAGGAAATATCACCTCACACCAGTCAGAATGGCCATCATCAAAAATTCTACAAACAATAAATGCTGGAGAGAGTTTGGAGAAAAGGGAAACTTCCTACACTGTTGGTAGGAATGTAAATTAGTACAACCACTATGGAGAACAGTATAGAGGTTCATTTAAAAAACAGAACTACCATATGATCCATCAATCCCACTACTGGGCATATGGTCAGGAAAAACCACAATTTTTAAAGATACATGCACCCTAATGTTCGTTGCAGCACTATTTACTGTAGCCAAGACATGGAAGCAACCTAAATGTCATTTGACAGAGGAATGGATAAAGAAAATATATACACTACCAAATGTAGAATGGATGGCTGGTGGGAAGCAGCTGCATAGCACAGGGAGATCAGCTTGGTGCTTTGTGACCACCTAGAGGGGTGGGATAGGGAAGGTGGGAGGGAGACGCAAGAGGGAAGGGATATGGGGATATGTGTATATGTATGCCTGATTCACTTTGTTATACAGCAGAAGCTAACACACCATTGTAGAGCAATTATACTCCAATAGAGGTGTTGAAAAAAGAAAAAAAAATGATGTGGTACATATATACAATGGAATGTTCCTCATGCCATTAATAAGAACTAAATAATACCATTTGCAGCAACATGGATGGACCTTGAAATTATCATACTAGGTGAAGTAAGTCAGACAGAGAAAGACAAATATCATATGATATCACCCATATGTGGAATCTAATTTAAAAAAGAAAAATAAAAGAAATAGATTAACTTATTTACAAAACAGAAATGATATTACAGTTATTGAAAACAAACTTATGGTTACCAAAGCAGAAATGTGAGGGGGTGGGATAAATCAGAAGTCTGGGATGAACACACATACATTACTGTATATAAGATTGATAAACAACAAGATCTTACTGTATAGCTAGGGAACTCTACTCAATATTCTGTGATAACCTATATGAGAAAAGAATCCAAAAAAGAATGAATATATGTACATGCATAACTGAATCACTTTGCTGTACAACTGAAACTAACACAACACTGTAAATCAACTATACTCCAATACAATAAAAATTTTTAAAAATAAATAAAATTTCAACTTCCAGTTTTTTATTGCTAATATATAGAAATACAGTTGTGTGTATTTACCTTGTATCCTATGTCCTTGCTAAAATCACTTCTTAATTCCCATTATTTTGGTAGATTATTTAGAATTTTCTAGGTTGATGACTGACAACTTTTGTCTCTTTTTCTTGCCTGATTATGCTTTAGCAAAACATTACATAGATATGGTGAAATAAAATGTCCTTGCCCTATTACCCATTAATGGGGGAAATCATTCAGTCTTTTATCTTTAAATATGGTGTTAGCTGTAGCTTGATCACTTATAACTGCCTTTTATCAGGTTGAGAAACTTCTTTTCTATTGTTAATTTTTACAAGTTTTTATAGTGAATAAATGTTTAATTTTGTAAAAAAAATATATATCACTATATTATACATTTGTGTATTTTAGCAGTTTATTGTGAAATAATTATAGATTAACAAGAAGTTGCTAAAAATGTACAGGAAGATCCCATGCACCCTTCACTCAGCACCCCACAATGTTAACATCTTGCATAACTATAGGACAGATTCAAAGTCAGGAAATGGATATTGGTACAATTCAGACCTATTCAGATTTCACCCATTTTACATGCACGCCTCTGCATGTTTGTAGTTTTACATATATGTTTGTGTGTGTATATATATATATACATATACAATGGATTATTACACAGTCATATAAAAGAATAAAATTGTGCCATTTGTAACAACATGGATGGACCTGGATATTATTAGGCTTAGTGAAATAAGTCAGACAGAGAAGACATATACTTCATGTTATCACTTATATGTGGAATCTAAAAACTAAAATGAATGAATATAAGAAAACAGAAACAGACTTAGAGATAAAGAGAATCAACTAGTGCTTAACAGTGGGGAGAGGGAAGGAGGAGGGGCAAGATAGGCGTAAGGGATTAAGAGGTAGAATACTATGTAAAAAATAAGTAAACTACAGGGATATATTGTACAGCCCAGGGAATATAGCCAATATTTTATAACTTTAAATGGAGTATAATCTATAAAAATATTGAATCACTATGTTGTACACCTGAAACTAATATAATACTGTGAATCAACAATGCTTCAATAAAACATATTTTTTAAAACAACTTTTTGTTTACTCACTTTTACTCTATTGTTTTCCTATTTCCAATTTTATTGATTTCTGCTCTTATCCTTATAATTTCCTTTCTTCCTTTTACTTTCTTTTTATTTTGCTCTACTTTTTTACTTAATGCAGTAGAGCCCAACTACAATTATTGTTGAACCTGAATGTTTAAGGTTGTTTTTTCCTGTTAAGTTTTGGACTTACTTGGTACGTTTTCTTCTCTCCTATTCTCCCTTTCATGTCTTAACATTGTATTTTGGAAAGACATAAGTTGTTTGGTTTCACAGGTTCACAGCTAGAGAGAATTTGCTTCAGGATAAGTCATACCTTGTGTCTCACCCATTTCTGATTTAGATGAGATTTTGGACATATTTTAGAGTTAATGTTGGATTGAGTGAATACTTTTGGAACTGTTGGAATACAATGAATGTATTTTGCAGGTAATAAAGACATTATTTTGATGTCAGAATAGTGACAGAATATTATGGACTGAATGTTTCTGTCCCCGCATAATTTATATGTTAAAATCTTAACTTCCAATACCATGATATTTGGAGGTGGGCTTTGAGAGTGGATATCATGAGAGTGGAGCCCTCAATAATGTGATTAGTGCTCTTATACAATACCCCAGAGATGTCTCTCCCCTTTTACACCATGTGAGGAAACAGAGAGAAGATGGCCATCTATGAATTAGAAAGCAGGCTCACCAGACATCTGCTGCCATCTTCATCTTGGACTTCCCACCCTCCAGAACTATGAGGAATAAATGTTTTTGTTTAAGCCACCCAGTCTAAGGTATTTTTGTTATAACATCTTGCATAACTGAAACTTTATACCCAGTTAACAGCAGATGCCTATTTCCTCTTTCTAATCTTTCTAAGAATTGCTTTGGCTATATGTGATATTTTGTAGTTCCATGCAAATTTCATAATGTTTTTCTACTTCTATAAAAATTTCATTGGAATCTTGATAAGGATTGCATTTTAATAGTTTGGACATTTTGACAATATCAGTTCATCCAATCTATGAACATGAGATATCTTTCCATTTATTTCTGTCTTCTTAAATTTCTTTCATCAATATCTTTTTTTTTTTTTGTGGTACACGGGCCTCTCACTGTTGTGGCCGCTCCCATTGCAGAGCACAGGCTCCACATGTGCAGGCTCAGTGGCCATGGCTCACGGGCCCAGCCACTCCATGGCATGTGGGATTTTCCGAGACCGGGGCACGAACCTGTGTCCCCTGCATTGGCAGGCGGACTCTCAACCACTGTGCCACCAGGGAAGCCCAATATCTTCTAATTTTAAGTGTAGAGATCTTGGTTAAATTTATTCCTAAGTACTTAGTGTTTTGATGTTATTACAAATAGGATCATTTTCTTTATTTCTTTTGCAGATCCTTTGTTGTTAGTTTGTAAAAATGCTACTGACTTTTGTGTGCTGCTCTTGCAACTTTATGGAATTCATTGATTAGATCTAATATTTTTGGCACATTCTTCAGGATTCTTTAACCATTTAATAACTTTTATTAGCAAAATAAAAGGAGGCACATATCCATTTGCCTAAAAAAAAGATTCAAACACAAGGTAAAAAAAAAAAAAAAAAGCAATGAAGCACTACTGGACGATTGCAGAAGAGCTCCAGTTAAAATGGCTCCTACCACTGCATTTGGTATTTTTGGACTATAATCTTCAAATTATAGAGCAGGAAGGACATTTAGCTCAGCTTTTTCACAGCTCATAAATGGTGAGGTTGTCAATGAAACTATCAACCCAAAGTAAGTATTTATCTCCATCAATCGGTGTTGGGCCTTTATTTTACTGTGTGCTCACCATAGTTCCTTGATATGATTTAATAGAGTATCAAACAGTTCTTTGTGCCAGGCACAGGTTCTGTGGATACAGCAAGATCAAAAGTTACAGTCTCTGCCTTTAAGGATCAAACATTCTTGGTGGCAGAGGACAAACAAAGTGTGGAAGTGATAAATGTCATGAAGAAATGTAAGCAGGAAAAGACAAAGGGTGGTGCAAGTGTGCATCTTTGGATAGAGTGATCTGTAAAGCCTCAGATGTCGACCTTTGAGAAGGGACCTGAAATACACGTCGAACATCTATGAGTTAAAAGAAATCTGGAGGAAGTGTTCCAGCCCGAGAGAACAGCAAGCTCAAAGTCCTGAAGTGGATTGAGCCTCCGTGTTGTAGGAACAGAGCGAAAGAGAGAGAGGTGAGCAAAGTGGTTATGTAGTCGGAGATGAGGTAGGCAGGAGCATATACAATATACACATAGAGAAATTTTTCTACCTGAGACCACCCTGCTAAGGAGGGAGGCTGTACAAATCTCTCAAGAGGCCGCAAAGTGCAGGATGAAGCAGACTTCCAACCGCGTCGCTAGAGGGATGCAATTTCTCAGTGGGTAGAGCCAAGTTAGACAATCACAAGGGATGGGCTGGGTTCTGCCCTCTGAAGATCAACCCTCGCCCAGGGCTGGGGTGGTCTGTGGAGGCGGACCTCTGCCTCTCCCGACCCACCCAGCCCTCAGGTGCTGCACCGGCCACGCTTACCAGCAGGCACTGTAGTGAGCGCAGCTGCAGCCACCTCCCACCCATAGTGGCAGGAACGGGAGGCAGGGACCCACCTGGAAGCACCTCCACACCACTGTCCAGCTTCCTGCGGCGGTGGCCACCTGAGCCAGTGCCCTGGCAGGGGCAGAGAACAGCCACAGCAGCAGAGCCTCCTGGAGTGGCCTGCAGCACCCCACCCCATATGAAAGGTGAGCAGGTGCTCAGGGCACGTGGAGGGGGCCAGATGCAGAGGAGGGGGAATGGAGGAAAAGGGAACTCGAGAACAATCAGCTCTGGGACTCTGGGAGGAGATGGGCTGGAGACAGCAGAGACAACCTCTTCAGGAGTTTTTATGCAGTACATAAAATAATGTCATCTGCAAACAGTGACAGTTTTACCTCTTCTCTTCCAATTTGGATACCATTTATTTGTTTTGCTTACCTGATTTCTCTGGCTAGGACTTTCAGCACTATGTTACATAAGACTGGTGAGAATGGGTACCATTGTCTTGTCTCTAATATTAGAGGAAATTCTTTCAACTTTTCACCATTAAATCTGTTAGCTGTGGGCTTGTCCTGTATAGCCTTTATTATGTAGAGGAATGTTTCTTCTAGACCTAATTTGTTAGGATTTTTATCTTGAAATTATGTTAAATGCTGGCAAATGCTTTTTATGTGTTTGTTGAGATGATCATATGATTTTTATTTTTTATTCTATCAATGTGATGTATTGTAATTATGACTACCCTATGTATTATATATTGCTTACCTATATATTAGCCATCCTTGCAACCCAGGGGTGAATGCCACTTGATCATGGTGCATGATCTATTGAATGTGCTGCTGAATTTGATTTGCTAGCAGATTTTTGAGAATTTTTGCATCTATATTCATCAGGGATGTTGGCCTGTAGTTTTCTTTTCTTATAGTGTCCTTATCTGGCTTTGGTATCAGGGTAATGCTAGCCTTATAAAACAAGTTTGGAAGTGCTCCCTCCTCCTCGATTTTTTGGAAGTGTTTGAGAAGAATAGTGTTAATTCTTTAAATTTTTGATAAAATTAAACAGGGAAACCACCTGGTAGTAGAGTTTCTTTGTTAAGAGGTTTTTTATTACTGATTTAATCTCCTTACTATTAATGATCTTTTTGGTTTTTCTATTTCTTCCTGATCAAATCTGGATAGTATGTATATTTTGAGAATTTTCCATCTTTCTAGGTTGTCTAGTTCCTTGGTGTAAAGTTGTTCACAGTAGCCATTTTTGATCTTTTGTATTTCTGTGGTATCTGTTTTAATAGCTCATCTTTTATTTATAAGTTTGTTATTTTGGGATCTCTTTTTTCTTTCATTAGTCTAGCTCAAGGTTTATCTTTTTTTTTTTTTTTTTTTTTTACCCTTTCAAAGGTAAAGTCTTTGTTTGGTTAATCTTATCTTTATTTTTCCTGTTCTCTATTTCATTTATTTTGATCTAATCTTTATTACTTTCTTTATTCTGCTAAATTTGGGCTTAGTTAGTTTTGTTTTGTTTAGTTCATTAATATGTATAGTTAGGCTTTTTATTTTAGATCTTTCTATTTTCTTGGTGTATGTGTTTATATTGGGTTGGCCAAAAAGTTTGTTTGGGTTTTTCCATAACATCTTATTGATGTTACAAATTTTCCTCTTAGAACTGCTTTTAATGCATCATATAAGTCTTGGTATGTTTTGTTTCCATTTTAATTTGTCTCAGATACTTTTAAAATCTCCCCTTTAATTTCTTCCTTAACCCATTAGTTGTTCAGAAGAGTGTTTTTCAATTTCCACATATCCATGAGTTTTTGCAACCTAATTTTTTTTTTTTCCGGTACGCGGGCCTCTCACTGTTGTGGCCTCTCCCGTTGTGGAGCACAGGCTCCGGACACGCAGGCTCAGCGGCCGTGGCTCACGGGCCCAGCCGCTCCGCAGCATGTGGGATCTTCCTGGACCGGGGCACGAACCCGCATCCCCTGCATCGGCAGGCGGACTCTCAACCACTGCGCCACCAGGGAAGCCCACTATCCATGAGTTTTTGTTTTCCTCATGTTATTGATTTCTAGCTTCATACCATTGTGGTCAGAAAAGATACCTGGTATCATTTTAGTCCTCTTGAATTTGCTAAGACTTGTTTTGTAGCCTAAAATAAAATCTATCACAGAAAATGGTCCATATACACTTGGGAAGAATGTGTATTCTGCTGTTGTTGGATAGAATGTTCTGTATATGTCTGTTAGAGCCATTTGCTCTATAGCTTTGTTTAAATCCACTTTTTCCTTATTGATTCTCTGTATGGATGATCTATCCGTCTACCCATTGTTAATAGTGGGGTATTAAACTCTCCAACTGTTATAGTATTGCTGTGAATTTCTCCTTTAAGCTCTGTTAGTTTCTGCTATATTTATTTAGGTGTTCTGATGTTGGGTGTATAAATATTTACAATTGTTATATCTTCTTGATGAATTGATCCTTGTTTCATTATGTAATGATCTTATTTGTCTCTTTTTACCATTTTTATCTTAAACTTTACTTTGTCTAGTACAAAAATAATTACCTATGCTTTTTTGGGGGTTACCATTTGCTTGAAATATCTTTTTCTATTCCTTTACTCTCAGTCAGCAGTGTGTCTTTAAAACTAAATTTAGTCTTTTAGGCAGGATATTTTCTGATGTTTTTATTCATTCAATCACTTTATTTTTTTTAGTTGGAGAATTTACTCCATTTCCCCTTAAAATAATTTTTGATAGGTAAGGACTCAGTAGGGTCATTATAATATTTATTTTCTGACTGTTTTGTAGATCCATTGTTCCTTGCTTCTTATCCTGCTGTCATTTTCTATGATTTTATGAGCTTTTGTATCAGTATGCTTTGACTTCTTTATCATGTACCTTTGTGTAACCACTACCAGTTTTTCCTTTGTGGTTAACATGAGGCTCACATAAGATATCTTAAAATAATAACACCCAATTTTAAAGTGAGAACAACTTAACTTTGATAGCATTCCTAGACTTTACACATTTTCTTCTCCTCCCTCACACGTTTTAGATCACTTATGTTACAATTTACATATATTTTATAAGGATTATCATGTAACAGATCATTGCAGTCATGGTAATCATGGCATTTTTAATACTTTTTTTCATTTTAAACTAGAGTTGGAAGTGAATAATGCACCATTACCATATTAGAGAATCTGACTTTGAATATATATATATATATATATATATATATATATATATATCCCATTACCTGTGAGTTTTACATTACCTTCATATGTTTTTACAATGTTAATTAGTGTCCTTTTACTTCCACTTGAAGAATTCCTTTAGCATTTCTTATAAAGCAGGTCTAGTGGTGAGGAATTCTCTCAGCTTTTGTTTGTTAAAAAATTAGTTTTTCCTTAATTTCTGAAGGAATCTTTGCAGGGCATAGTATTCTTGATTGACTCTTTGCCTTTAATATTTTGAATATATCACCCCATTTTTCTCCTGGCCTGAAATATTTCTGTTGAGAAACCTACTCATAGTCCTGTGGGTTTCTCTTTTATGTGACATGGTGTTTTTCTCTTGCTGTTTTCAAAATTCTTTCTTTGTCTTTGAGCTTTGACAATCGAATTATGATATGTCTTGCTGCAGCCCTATTTGTGTTCAACCTATTTTGGGCCTGTTGGGCTTCATGGATCTGGATGTCCATTTCTCTCCCAAGGTTTGGGAAGGTTTCAGCCATTATTTCTTTAAATATACTTTCTGTCTCTTTCTCTTTTCCTTTTGGTATTCCCATAATATGGATATTGTTTATTTTGATTTTGTTCTATAAGTCCTGTAGGCTACATTCACTATTTTTCATTCTTTTCTCTTTGCTCCCCTGACAGGATAATTTCAAATACTCTGTTTTCTAGATCACTGATTCTTTCTTTCTCACAGTCAAATCTGCTGTTGAAGCTCTCTATTAAATTCTTCAGTTCAGTCATTGTTTCTTCAGCTCTTGGATTTCTGTTTGGTTCTTTTTGATTGTTTCTATTTATTTGTCTGACATCTGGCTTGTCATGAATTGTTTTTAAAATTTTGTGTAATTATCTGCATGTTCTTGTAGTTTTCTAAACTTCTTTAAGAAAATTACTTTGAATTCTTTATGTGACAGTTCATTGATCTCCCTTTCTTTTGGGTCAGTTACTGGATATTTATTAGTTTTGTTTAGTGATATCATGTTTGCCTGATTTTTTTATTCTTGATTTTTTACATTGGTGTATATGCATTTGAGAAAGTGGTCTCCACTTACAGACTTTAGAAGTTCACTTTGACAGAAACAGTTTTTGTTTTTAATTTATTTATTTACTTTTGGCTGCGTTGGGTCTTTCTTGCTGCACGCAGGCTTTCTCTAGTTGCAGTGAGCTCGGGCTCTAGAGCGCAGGCTCAGCAGTTGTGGAGCACAGGCTTAGTTGCTCCACGGCATGTGGGATATTCCTGGACCAGGGCTCAAACCCGTGTCCCCTGAATTGGCAGGCGGATTCTTAACCACTGAGCCACCAGGGAAGCCCCCAGAAACAGTTTTTTAACTGTCAGCACAGTTTGGGATTCTGGACCTGTCAAGTGATAGTGTCCTTGGGCAAGTGTAGCTTGGTGTCAGTGCCTATTTTTATGCAAGGCCACTGCCTGAGCTCTGAGTTGAGTGGGTGCTGCTTACTGAGAACAGTTGGATAGGGCTGGTGGCTTGGTTTCCTTCCCAAGTGAAACTGTAGAATGAGCTCCATGGTTTCCTGGATTCTCTGGTCAGTCTTTCTAGATGGACTAGGTAGTGTACTTAGCAGTAGATGGGGCTATGAATTAACTTCCCTGCCTAGGTGGGGCAGCAGAACAAACCCAAGGTCACCACAGCCAATTGTTTGGGGACCTGAATCAGGCAGGACTGATCACAGAATTCTCTGACCAGATGGGGCCACTAGTCTTGCTCTGCGGATTTGGAGAGCAGAGAGTTGTGCTCTCTGCCAAAGTGCCACTATATGTGGGGCTGTTAGATGGGCAATGCAGCTTCTTATATGCTCTGATTAGGTTCCCTGGTCAGGAGGGTTGAAGGTTGTATTCAATAGTGGGCAGCACTATGAATTAGTTTCTCTGCTGGGGTGGGGCCACCATAGAGGCCCCAAGTCCAACTAAAGTCCTGTTTGGGGATCAAATTAGACAGAGCTATGCATGAATTCCTTGGCCTGATGGGCTACTGCCCTAGATATACAAAGGATCAGGGCCACCAGCTGGGTTCTATGCTTAAGTGCCACTGTAACAAGACGGACTATGCAGATTCCTGGGAACTCTGGTTACATTTCCTGGTCAAACTGGACTGGAGGATGTATGCAGCTTTGAATGAAGCTATAAATTAGCTTCCCTGCCCATTTGACTCTGGAGAATAAGTTCCAGTGCCAGGAAGTCTTTTTGTTTGGGTACCAAATCAAGCAGAAGGGCATGCTAAGCTCCCTGGCCAGTTGAGGTCACTGGATTTGTTCTGACAATGGGCAGAGCCACTGACAAGGCTCTTCACTCAAGTGTTGCTGAGCCAAGCAACTTCTCACGTGCTTAGGCCAAGCTTCCTTGTTGGTACAGGCCAGGAGTTACACTGACAGCTATGAATTAGGTTCCCTGCCTGAACAAAGCAGCAGGATCAGCTACAAGGCTAGTGAAACTCTTTGTTTGGGGTCCTGAATCAAATAGAATTTTGTCCCAAGTCCCTTAGCCAAACACCAACTGTGTCCTGGTTCTGCAGATGTACACTGCTACCAGCCAGGCTCTCTGCTCAAGTGCTGAAGGGTTAAGCATCTTGCAAGGTGTTTAGGCTGGGTTTCCTGGTTGGGAGGTGCCACTCAATAATGGGCAGGACTATAAATTAGCTCCCCCGCCTGGGGAGAGGAGAACTGGTTCCAATAATGAGAAGGCTCTTTGTGTTGACTCAGGCAGAACTGCACTCCAAATTCCCAGATAAACAAGGCCACTGGCTTTGCTCCAGAGACAGGCAGCACTACTGGCTAGGCTCTCTGCTTGAGTGCTGCTGGGTTAAGTAGCTCTCCTGACAGGACCAGGAGCCACACTCAGCAGTGGGAAGGGTTATAAATTAGTTCACCTACCTGTGCAGACTGGAGACTAGGCTCCAATACTAGCAAAGTTCTTTGTTTGGGATCTCAGATCTATGCCCTGCTGAGTTCCCTGGTCACACTGCACTACCATCTTGGCTCTGTAGATGAGCTAAGCCACTGTTTGAGATTTCTACCTGTGCACTGCTGCAAGTGGGAACTCGGTCTGCCAAGATCCAAGCACTGGTTGCTGTAAGCCCCAACCCCCTTCTTCATCATAATCTGATTCCCAGTAATAAACCTTTAGATTCCCCTGTGATGCCCATTAGGTGAGACCAGAGAAGATCTTCTGAGAAGCAATACACAATGTTAATGGAGCTGTATGCCCATCTTGCTATTTTTCCAACTAGAAAAATCATGGGCCAGTGGGGCATTCTCAGTGTTGTGCTGTGACAATCTGGGTGAGAGGTGATGTGATCACTGTGTAGCCATCCCTCTCACCCTTCTAATGGGTTCTGTCTTGGTCTTTGTGATGTGGGGTTTTGATTCAGCCTCACCCCAAGGTTCTAAGATTTTCACAGTGGTGTCTTGTCCATGAATAGTTGTTAGTCAGTCTTCTTGTGAGGATGGGGGCAAAGTCAGGAACAACCTATGTTGCCATCTTTGTGACATTACTCTTGCTTTGTTTGTTTCTTAAGATTGTTTTGGCTATTTGGGGTTCTTTTAGGTTCCATATTACTTTTAGAATTAGTTTTTCTCTTTCTGTAAAAAAAAAAAAAACCTTTGGGATTTTGATACGGATTGCATTGAATCTATAGAATGCTTTGGGTAGTATGGATATTTTAATAATATTATTATGTATTCCATAACAATACAATTTATGTATTCATAAACGTGGGATGTCTTTCCATTTATTTATGTCTTCTTTAATTTCTTTCATCAACGTTTTGTAGTTTTCAGTATACAAATCTTTTACCTCTTTGGTTAAGTTTATTCTTAAGTTTTTTATTCTTTTCGATTTTTTTTTTTTTGTGGTACGCGGGCCTCTCACTGTTGTGGCCTCTCCCGTTGTGGAGCACAGGCTCCAGATGCGCAGGCTCAGCAGCCATGGCTCACAGGCCCAGCCGCTCCGCGGCATGTGGGATATTCCCAGACCGGGGCACGAACCGATGTCCCCTGCATCGGCAGGTGGACTCTCAACCACTGCGCCACCAGAGAAGCCCTTGATGTTTTTATAAGTGTAATTTTTAAATTAATTTCCTTTGGGGATTTTTTTGTTATTACTGTATACAAGCACACCTGATTTTTATATATTGTTTTAGAACCTGCAGCTTTACTGAGTTCCTATATTAGTTCTAACAGTTTTGGTGTGTTGTGTGTGTATGTGTGTGTGTAGTCTTTAGGGTTTTCTATGTATATAATCATGACGTCATGATCCAGTGTAGGTGTTGAATAGAAGTTGAGAGGGTGGGCACCCTTGAGTTGTTTTTGATCCTAGAGAAAAAGTTTTCACTTTTCTTTGTTGAGTCTGATGTCAATTGTGTGTTTTTTATATATGTCCTTTATCATATTGAGTAAACTACTATTCTTAGTTTGTTGAATGCTTTTGTCATGAAAGGGTTTTAATTTTTTCAAATGCTTTTTCTGCATCTATTGAGATTATCATGTAATTTTTATTTTTTATATTTTATTGGGGTGTATCATATTGATTGATTTTCATATGTTGAACCAACTTACAACTTACCAAGACTGAATCATGAAGTAATAGAAAATCTGAGCATCCCTTTAATGAGTAAGGAGATTAAATTATTGATCAATAACCTCCCAACAAAGAAAAGCCCAGATCCACATGGCTTCACTAATGAATTCTACCAAATATTTAACGAAGAATTAACACCAACACTTCTAGAACCCTTCAAAAAATTGAAGAGGAAGGAATACTTCCAAACTAATTTGATAAGACCAGCATTACTTCATTACCAAATCCACAGGCTCCACAAGGAAACAACAGGCCAATATTTCTTACTATGATAGATGCAAAAAGCATCATAAAATACTAGACAAACCAAATTCAACAGCACATTGAAAGGATCATAAACCACAATCAAGTGGGATTTTTCCCTAGAATGCAAGGGATATGCTCTGAGACACATATGCTCTGAGACATACAAAACAGGAACTGGAGCAGTTCCTCAAAAAGTGTGAACGTTGGACATATGTTTCAGTCTTCTCTTTTTCTCCTCAGGGAGAAGCTGGGGGCTATGAATTTTCTGTTATGTTGCACTGAATCAGGTGAAAGCCTCTGGCAGTGTGTACTAGTTAAAACCATTGTCTCTGTTCTCAGTGGTCCCCGGGAATTTAGAGTATGCCAGGTCTCATCAACACTCTGAGACAGGTGATAGAGAGACAGTCCCTTAGGCATCCCTGCCAAAAAATCAGAACATTGAATGGACATTTCATCTTTTTTCTTCCCCAGGGAAAGCTTGGATTTAAAGGTTTGTGCCCACTTGTTTTGTGCTAAGGAGAGGGAGTGGCTATGGCCAGTGAGTGTATACTAGTTTAAACTGTCACTTTTGTTTTCATTGGCTCCCAACCTGGGGCCCTTTCTTTCAGTGCTCAGGTGCAGGCAAGACAGAAACCAGTCCCTCAGGTAGCCCTTTAGAAAGTCAGAATATTGGACATATGGTTCAGTCTTCTTCTCTCTCCAGGAAGGAGCTGAGAGCTGAAATTTTCCTCCCAATCATGTGGCACTGTGTCACAAGGAAGGAATATGGTGAAAAAGTTTCACAAATTTTTGATGGAGCTGGTTTTATGATCATCTTGGATGCAAGAGCCTCTCATCCAGTGTCTGGATTTCTCACAAAAGGAATTAGTCCATGTATTGTTGAATTTGTGTGTCCATGGGGAGAAGAAGGGTCCAGGGCTTCTTACTGTGACATCTTGCTGATGTTACTCCTGTCTTTAGTTTTCTGAAGTGTGATTATGATGTATCTTGTTATGGATAGCTTTGAATTGTTTGAGGTTCATTCAAGTTCTTTCATTCAAGTTCTTTCATCTGTAGTATTACACCTTTCACCAAATTTAGAAAAATATCAGCCATTATTATTTTATAAACTTTCCAGCCCCATCCTTTTCTTCTGTTCTTCTGGGACTCTGATGACATAAATGTTAGAGCCTACTCAGTGTGTTGTTATTTTGCCTATTAAATTTTTCAGGTCTATAATATCTCTTTGGTTTATTTTTAAGTCCTCCATTTGGGGGAGACATTTTCTATAGCTTCATATGTTTCAAGATTGTAATCGCTTGCTGAACTATTTTTATGATTGCTACTTTTAAATGTCTTTCAGATATTCCAACATCTCAGTTATCTCAGTATTGGTGTCTACTGAATGTACTTATTCATTCAGTTGTGAGAAAACTTATTCTTGGTATGATGAGTAATTTTTTTCTGTATTCTAGATATTTTGTGTGTTATGTTATAAGACTATGCATCTTATTTAATCTTTTTTTTTAAGCAATCATTTTTCCTGTTGAGTAATGCACAGTTTTGTGTGGAAGTGTATGGTCAACTCCCTTCTGGGCTCTACTGACACTATCTCAGCAAATGGAGACTGCTGACTCACACTGCCTTGCCAAAGATGGGTGAGTTTGGAGTTCATCAATCCTTTGGCCCTGCTGATACCTGCCAATGAAAGCAGAGCACTGACTTGAATTGCCTCATTGCCTCCAATTGGTTTGGAGGTTTTCCTACTGAGGCCCACTGACATCAGGGAGGTGGGAAGCAGAAGACCAACTAGTACCACCGTATTGCTGCAGGTTGGGGTCATTAGCTCAGCTCTCCACTGGGGTCCAATGATCCCAGGAAGTGGGAGAGAAGCATAGGGCCCACTAGCCTTGCCTCCCACCACCTTATTTCACCTCTTTGATGCTAAATGGGGGTGGAGACTCAACTCCCTGCTGAACTCTAATCACTCCTAAGTGTGAAGGGCAACTGGAGTGCGAACTAGCCCTGCTTTGTGTCACATTATTTAGTCTCATTGCTCTTGGATGAGGGTGGCAGTTATACTCCTTACTAGGCCTTACTCTCACCCAGGAGTGGGGAGTGGATTTCTGGTTAAACCCAATACATGCCATCTTGTTCAGTATTGCTGCCAGTGATGACAAATATTCCAACTCCCCATAGGGACCTCCTCTAGGGGAAAGTGTAGTAGTGGGAATGGAGTGCTTATTAACCCTGACTCAAACCATTTCTCTACTCTCATTGCTGCAGGTGGTGGGGGAGACTCAGTTCTCTGCTGGGTCCACTTACTCAGGGGAGGGGAGGAATATAGTACCATGTAGACTGTTCCATACCACCTCGCTAAGTCTTATTTCTGCTGGGTAGGGGTGGAGGTTCAGCCCACCCAGGCCAGGGAATAGGAGCTATGTCTGCTTTCTCTAGATTGAGCATGGAAGATCAGCTCCCTGCTCAGCTTACCTATACCATTCTGACAGGGGAATTAGTATACTGCTCCCTGATTCTGCTACTTGGGTGGGTTGAAGATAAGCTACCTGCTTGGCCCCACAAATATACCACTCATTGGTTGCCTAATTCTTAAGCCAGAGTTCCTGCTGCCACCGGTTCATGTCTATTGGATTCAGATGAGTATCAGGGCACCTAGAAGATATGCACCCAGAGGATGTCAGTGTCCCACTTGGAAGAATGTAGTTGTGGTTAAAGCGCATGTCTTTTGGCAGAATTGAGTTTGTTGTCTATGGAAATGTGCTGAGAACTCCCTCCTCTCAGTGTTTTGGGCAACCAGCCCACATTTTACCTGTAGAGGTTCTGCCAATATAACTATTGAAATCAGCCCAACCATATCGAACCAAAACTAAGAATTAGTGTACCTCTGTTGTGGGAACACATGCATTTAAAAATAATACTAGCAAAAACGGCAAACGCCTCAGCACCAATAAGGTACAGGATAACACTAAGGCGCGCTGATGATTGTGATACCACTGCCACCTAGCGGCTAGTGGCAGCAAACCAAAAATGACAAGCTCAGAATAAATATTAGAACTTTAGAAGCACTATATGAGATTTGAAGATGGAGAAACGGAGGCCCTTAGAGAGATGATTATCACCTGATCTATGCATTGTGCATATAAGAAGTCTGATTTACAGAAATATATGAGGCGGTTTTTCAAGGTCACATAGCAAATTAGTAACAGAACCTGGGTAGATATCTGCTTGGTTAGGCATCATTTCTGCTGTCAAACTATTTCTTAGAATGATAAAACTGAAAAATGTGTAAGGATACAACAAACACCACCTGATTATCTTAGAGTGTGATCCTGTTAGACCCAGTCTTAACTTTTACCCACTTGAGATAATCCAAAGTAGGCTGAAAGATAGAAAAATTAGATTTTCTAATTAGAAGGGTCATGGGGCACAGATTACACTTTTAATTAGTTTGGATTAAATTAAATGGCAGGATTCAATTTCTTAGGAACATACCCATTGATACTCAACAATTCTATACCCCATGGAAGACTTCAGTAATCAATCATATTTTCTTCCTAAGCCCAGACTTTACTGCCCGGTCCTCAATATACCACTTTGGAAAGACACTAAAGATTTGCGGTAGCTGTAATTCAAGATGAAATCTATTTGTTAGGCAAAGAGTCATTCCATTAATCTCTTCATTGCAATGAACTCTGAGAAGTCACAGATGCCAGAGCTTGGTACTGCAGTAGAGCAGAGAACAAGGAATAATCAGTTAATATTTATTGAGCACTTGATGTGAACTATTCATTTAACCTTCACAAGATTTCTGTAAGAATAGTACTCTAATTATCACCATTCTATTTTTGTTTCTCATTTTACAGTTAAGAAAACTGAGGCACAGAGAATTTAAATAGATTTTCCATGGTCACATAACTAGTAAGTGGTAGGAAGCCCAGGAAGTTGGGCTCTGGAATCTCTATTCTTAATCATTATGCTCTGATGCCTGCAGAAGTCAGGGAAGGCTTCCTGAAGGAGCAATTTGAGCTAAATATTGAAGAATGAGCAGAAGCAGTTTGGCAAGAGAAGAGTAGGCAGGCATTCCAGGCAGGGAGATTAGTGTATGGGGTAGGGGCAAAGATGCATGATGGGGTAGGAATGTAGGATGCATGAGGTCAGGAGCTTATACAGAGTATTTCAGGGAAGGAAAATAGCAAGAGAAGAGGTCAGAGGGTAGGCTGGGGTCAGACTTTCAAGGGCTCTGAATCTGTGTGGGAAAGCTGCAGCATACTACCCTTCAGGTATCATCAGTAAGCATGATTTTCTTTTCTCTCCAAGTCCAGATTCTGCCTTAGAAGCCACCTCTATCAGTGCTCCAGTCACACTTTTCCCCATGAATGGGATTTACCATTCACCATCCAAGGGACCTCAAAGGACAGGTAACTAAAATGCGGGGTCCTGGTTAAGGGTCGCAGAACAGTTTGAAGACTGACTAGAGATAGACAACTCCAGGAGAGGATTTGGTTGGGAATTTCCAAGAGAAAATGAAGAGAATTTGGAGTCACTGCCAGGGAAACCTTGACTACTCTGGCCTCCAATGTATATCCACTAAAATGAATTAGAGGAATCTGCAGCCTTCTCAGGTCCCATGAAATGGGCCCTTCAAAGAAGGCCTAGTTAAAGAAGTAGTACAGGGTAGAAAGTGTTGGGGTAGAAGGAGATAATTATAGATCCTGTCACATTCTCAAGTTGTATGGGCCAGCCTAGTAATTCCTAACATTTTCCCCATCAAGGGTATTCTTGTAGTTTTTATTTCCCCCACTGTGCCCTATATCCAAATGACTACTACACAAAGGGAATTTATTAAGTATAGTTAATCTTCCCATTTTATTAAATAATAGACAATTGTTCAAGTACTGGTCACAGTGCTACCAACTAGACAAAAGCAAATAAACTTGATATTTTACTTTGTGTGAGCTTATCATGGGTAAGTATACAAATTTCTTTTAGTTTTAGAAATGTTGAAAGTAACTCCCGGTAACTCTTTTTCCTTCCATTAGTCCCTGGACTGACAGAAGACCAGGCTTGTTTGTGCGTAGCATACAGTGTGAAATCAAGTGGGATAAAGTGATTACAGATTTAAAAAAACAGAAAAACTTGACATCATCTATCATGTCACATGTTAACAATGTCTTATATTATTCAGAGCCCCCCAAAAAAGTGTTTCCCCAGAGGAGCTGGATTTTTTCTCCTTACTGGTAGTGATATTTCTCTAACACATCCTGGATTCTTTTTTACTCTGGCTGCCCAGAAGCATAGAGCCTCTTTTAAAAAGTGCTGTCACAGCAACTATAAGAGTCTTTATGGTAAGCATGGTGGCATACCCTCTTCCCTTACTTTATTGCAAATATATGTATGTGTATGTATACACACACGTACAGAAAGTTGAGTCTGGATGAGACTGGACCCAAAGAGTTTTACGGGGGAGTTTTTTTTTTTTTTTGGTTGTGCTGTGTGGCATGCGGGATCCTAGTTCCCCTCCCAGGGATAGAACCCATGCCCCCTGCATTGGGAGTGTGGAGTCCCAGCCACTGGACCACCAGGGAAGTCCCTGGGTGGGAGGAGTTATTAATACAAAGAGATTGAAATAGACTTGAACTGACATCAGCTCTACTACACTTGGACTTGCCTGTTGGTGTCTTACAAATTTTATTTAAGACTTTGAGAACTGAAATGTTGTCTATTGTGTGATTATCTGCTTTGGATCATAAGCTCAGATCACACCTCTGTGGGTTGAGGGAAGATTTCTCTAAAGGAAACAAGCATTTCTATTGGCAGTTCTGAGAAGGGGTCATTCCTAAGGCAGGCAATGAAAACACTGTTTATTCTTTAGGTTCAACTTCCTTTCAATGATCTCCCAAATTTCAGTATTCTAAATTTCTTTAAAATTTAGAACTTGTTCTCAATTCATACTGTGGTGAATCAGGAAAAGGTTTGCTTCATGCTGGAGCTCAATCATATAAGGAGAGGACAAGGTGCATTCCCTCAAAGGACAGAATAGAGGACAGGTGGGCCCATAGAGCTGTAGTATCATGAGAGTTCTTGAGAGCAGAGACAGCAATGTGGAAATAAGATAAAACCATGGGGTAGAACCAAAATGGCCCGTTCCTCTTATGTAGCAAGTCACCCTGGGAAACACTAAAAAAATCTGGAGTCCACATCTAAGAGAGGTTAATTATTAGCAATCAAATTGATGAAGGCATAAGCTGAACTAATTAGTGTTAGCTCAAACACACACGCACATATTTGTATTTGTGTATGGATATACACATGTGTATACAAGGAAAGAAGACTAAAAGAAAAAACCCCAAAGTATTAACATGGTCAATATTAAGATGCTGGGTGATTTTTTAATTCTTCTTTAGACTTTCCTATATCTATTTTCCTCCCCAAATCCTACATTAAGTTTTTTACTTAAAAAAATTAAAACAGGGGCTTCTGGTTTCAGCTTTGATGTGTAAAGAACTTGAAAACCATTACTCTCATTCTTAAAACAAGAAAAAGTGGGGCAAACCTAAAATCATCAACTTCTGTTGCACTCGTCAGAGAACTGAGGTCACAGAAAAAACTGCCAGCTTGAAATATCCAGAGAGATACAGAGACCAAGTGATATCTGTTTACCTGGAGCAGAAGCAGCTGGAAACATAACTGGTTGGAACATTAAATGCTAATTTTGATAAATTGCTAAAGGCTGAGTACAGACCAGCTTGAGAGAGAGAGAAACTCCTGGGGACTACTGTCTTAGGCGTGGCTCTACACTTTTGTGGGAATTCCTTCCAGAAACTCCATAGGTTCTCATTCTGAGGATCCCAGAAATATTTCCTCTTCCACTGGAAGGAGGAGGGGAAAATAACTATTACGAAACATGCTCAGAGCCATCTCCATACAAAAGCCTACTTGCCAAAGCACAATTCAGCAATCTTATCCCAGGTGAAGTAAGGAACTCTATGAGCCTTTCTGTCTCACAAAAGGTGGGGAGGGGTGCATAATCAGCATAATGACAAGGCTTCAAGGAAATAGATTGAGAATGCTGCAGTCAGGAAAGGGAGTAGGGGGTTGGAGGGGAAATCTATACCACTGGAGGAGAAACAGAAATATTTGTGAAGGTCTCAGCCCTGAGACACACATCCACTAAAAACTGAGAATTCTTGGAAGATTAACAAAATTCCCTCTCCTCCAAAACTTACTACCGCACCATGGTGGCTCGCAAAACTTGTAGTTCAGTGAATTACTGCTGAATATCTATAAAATCCTGATTCTCTGAGATCTCATCATAGGGAAGCCCCAAAGCTAAGAGGGTAGATAAAAACAAGGACACTAAAATAATTTGAAGCTTCTTTGTACCTTATAGCTAAAACAAATATTAAACACTGTACATTTCCACTAAGATCAGGAACAAGACAAGGTTGCCCACTCTCACCACTCTTATTCAACATAGTTTTGGAAGTCCTAGCAACAGCAATCAGAGAAGAAAAGGAAATAAAAGGAATTCAAATCAGAAAAGAAGAAGTAAAGCTGTCACTGTTTGCAGATGATACGATACTATACATAGAGAATCCTTAAGATGCTACCAGAAAACTACTAGAGCTAATCAATGAATTTGGTAAAGTAGCAGGATACAAAATTAATGCACAGAAATCTCTGGCATTCCTATACACCAATGATGAAAAATCTGCAAGTGAAATCTAGAAAACACTCCCATTTACCATTGCAACAAAAAGAATAAAATATCTAGGAATAAACCTACCTAAGGAGACAAAAGACCTCTATGCAGGAAATTATAAGACACTGATGAAAGAAATTAAAGATGATACAAATAGATGGAGAAATATACCATGTTCTTGGATGGTAAGAATCAACATTGTGAGAATGACTCTACTACCAAAAGCAATCTACAGATTCAATGCAATCCCTATCAAACTACCACTGGCATTTTTCACAGAACTAGAACAAAAAATTTCACAATTTGTATGGAAACACAAAAGACCCCAAATAATGAAAGCAATCTTGAGAACGAAAAACGGAGCTGGAGGAATGAGGCTCCCTGACTTCAGACTATACTACAAATCTATAGTAATCAAGACAGTATGGTACTGGCACAAAAACAGAAATATAGATCAATGGAACAGGATAGAAAGCCCAGAGATAAACCCATGTCCATATGGTCACCTTATCTTCCATAAAGGAGGCAGAAATGTACAGTGGAGAAAGGACAGGCTCTTCAATAAGTGGTGCTGGGAAAACTGGACAGGCACATGTAAAAGTTTGAGATTAGATCACTCCCTAACACCATACACAAGAATAAGCTCAAAATGGATTAAAGACCTAGATGTAAGGCCAGAAAGTATCAAACTCTTAGAGGAAAACACTTAGGCAGAACAGTCTATGACATAAATCACAACAAGATCCTTTTTGACCCACCTCCTAGAGAAATGGAAATAAAAACAAAAACAAATAAATGGGACCTAATGAAACTTCAAAGGTTTTGCACAGCAAAGGAAACCATAAACAAGAACAAAAGACAACCCTCAGAATGGAGAAAAGATTTGCAAATGAAGCAACTGACAAAAGATTAATCTACAAAATTTATAAGTAGCTCATGCAGCTCAATAACAAATAAACAAACAACCCAATCCAAAAAATGGGCAGAAGACCTAAACAGACATTTCTCCAAAGAAGATATACAGACCGCCAACAAACACATGAAAGAATGCTCAACATCATTAAGCATTAGAGAAATGCAAATCAAAACTACAATGAGGTATCATCTCACACCAGTCAGAATGGCCATCATCAAAAAATCTAGAAGCAATAAGTGCTGGAAAGGGTGTGGAGAAAAGGGAACACTCTTGCACTGCTGATGGGAATGTGAATTGGCACAGCCACTATGGAGAACAGTATGGAGGTTCCTTAAAATACTACAAATAGAACTACCATATGACCCAGCAATCCCACTACTGGGCATATACCCTGAGAGAACCATAATTCAAAAAGAGTCATGTACCAAAATGTTCGTTGCAGCTCTATTTACAATAGCCCGGAGATGGAAACAACCTAAGTGCCCATCATCGGACGTATGGATAAAGAAGATGTGGCACATATATACAATGGAATATTGCTCAGCCATAAAAAGAAACGAAATTGAGCTATTTGTAATGAGATGGATACACCTTGAGTCTGTCAAACAGAGTGATGTAAGTCAGAAAGAGAAAGAGAAATATCATATGCTAACACATATATATGGAATTTAAGAAAAAAAAATGTCATGAAGAACCTAGGGGTAAGGCAGGAATAAAGACAGAGACCTACTAGAGAATGGACTTGAGGTTATGGGGAGGGGGAAGGGTAAGCTGTGAGAAAGCGAGAGAGTGGCATGGACATATATACACTACCTAACGTAAGGTAGATAGCTAGTGGGAAGCAGCCGCATAGCACAGGGAGATCAGCTCGGTGCTTTGTGACTGCCTGGAGGAGTAGGATAAGGAGGGTGGGAGGGAGGGAGATGCAAGAGGGAAGAGGTATGGGAACATATGTGTATGTTTAACTGATTCACTTTGTTATAAGGCAGAAACTAACACACCATTGTAAAGCAATTATACTCCAATAAAGATGTAAACAAAACAAAACAAAACAAAACAAAAACACAATACAACTGATATCCAGATTAACATAAATCCTCATGCTAAGGGCCTGATACACCATGTGCAGCTTTCTAGAAAAAATTGCAAGGCATGTTGAAGTGCATGATCAAACACTGATTTGAAGCTTGTTTTAGAGGCAAAGCAAGTTCCAAACCAGTCAGATATGACAAAGATATTTGAATTATCAGATGAGGAATTTAAAATCACCATGATTAATATGTTAAAGGCTTCAAAGGGAAAAGTGGAGAACAACAAGAATAGATGGGTAATGTAAGCACAGAGATGGAACCGCTGAGAAAGAATAAAAATTTAATGCTAGATATAAAAAATGTTTTAATAGAAATGAAGAATGCCTTAGATGGGCTTCTTAGTAGACTCAATGCAACCAGGAAAAGAATAAGTAAACTTGGGCTTCCCTGGTGGCGCAGTGGTTGAGAGTCTGCCTACTGATGCAGGGGACACAGGTTCGTGCCCCGGTCCAGGAAGATCCCACATGCCATGGAGCGGCTGGGCCTATGAGCCATGGCCGCTGAGCCTGTGCGTCCAGAGCCTGTGCTCTGCAACGGGAGAGGCCACAACAGTGAGAGGCCCACGTACCGCAAAAAATAAAATAAAATAAAATAAAGAATAAGTAAACTTGGAGTGGCAAAGATGGTAGAGTACAAATACCCTGAGCTCACCTCTTCCCAAAGGCACACCAAAATTACAACCATTTACAGCCATTTACTATAATAATAGTTACATCATTAACTATTGATGAGAAAGACCTGAAAATTGGCAGGAAAGATCTTCTAAAACTAAAAATATGAAGAAGGAACCACAGTGAGACAGCAATGAGAGGTGGAGATGTAGTATACTCAAGACCCACACCCCTCCAGTTTGTGGGTAGACAACCCACAAACTGGAGGATAATTACAACTGCAGAGGTCCACCCCAAGGAGCAAGCTGTCCCCTGATACATAAGACTCCCCACCCCAGGGGTCCTGCACTGGGAAGACAAGCCTCCAGAACATTTGGCTTTGAAGGCCAGTGCAGCTTACTTTTGGGAGAGCCAAAGGGCTGTAGAAAATAGAGACTCCACAGTAAAAGGCCCACACAAAATCTCACATGCTCCAAGACACAGGCCAGAGGCAGTCATTTGAAAGAGCCTGAATTGGATCCACCTGCTGATCTTGGAGGGCCTCCCAGAGTGGCAGGAAGCAACTGGAGTTCACTCTGGGGATACAAATGTTGGCAGTGCCATTTTTGGGAGCTCATTCTACCATGAGGATACTCGGGTTGGCAAGCGCCATTTTGAACTCACCTCTCTAGCTTATTAGAGTCAGTCACTGGCCCTGCTCACCAACCTGTCAGAACAAGTAATGGGATGCCTCAGATCAAGGAGCTAGCCATGTGGGGACACAGACCCATCCACCAGCAGGCCAGATACCTTAGGATTCCCTGACCCCCCAGCTGCCCCACAACCTGATTGCACCCACCAGAGTGACCAGGCCCAGGCCCAGACAAACAGTGCATCAGCACTAGCCCCAGGGCACCTGGGCCACTATAACCAGAGACCCCAGGACCTAGCTCTGCCAAACAGTGGACAGAAAATAGCCCTAGGACCCTCTGAGCCTAGGCCCCAATAACCAGTGGGCTGAAATGGGTTCTGGGGCACCCAGAGCCCTGTACCCAGAAACCCTGGGACTTGGCTCTGCCCACCAGCAGGCAGACACCAACTCCAGAACTCCCACAGCCCTGCAGTCATAGACCTCAGGACTTGGCTTTACCAGTGAGCTATTGCTAGCCCTGGACAGCCCCAGGGCATAGCCTTGTCCACCAGCAGGTCAACAATAACTCTGAGACACCTTTGGCCCTTCATCCAGCCACCCAGGCCTCTGGTCCCACTCATCAGCAGTCCAAAACCAACTTTGGGACACCACAAACCCCACAGACAGTCATGTCAGGAACAAGTCCCACCCACCAACAAGTCAACTAGATCCAGGACACATAGGGCCACAATCAGCCACCCAAAGACTTGGACCTGCCACCAAGTGGGCCAGCACTAAACCAAGGATCTCTCAGGTCTGTGCAGCTACTTGCTTTGTCAGCCATTGTACCTGCTACTGGTCAGCAGTCTCTACACGAAGCAGGGTCTGGCAACCAACTGGACTGGAGGACAGTCACAAATACTAGATCACCTATATTAGCCTGTCATGAGAGAAAGACCCACACAGTCCATATATGGTACCGCTAGAGCATATAGCTCTGCTGTTGTGAGGTTAGTGAGCTTATGGGATGGATATGATGTCTCCTGAATAAGGACACTTCACCAAAATCAAGAAAAGTAAATATCCAACCAAATATATAGACATAAAAACATGGAATTAGGCAAAATGAGGTGACAAAAGTATATGTTCCAAATGAAGGAACAAGATAAAACCCCAGAAGAAGAACTAAGTGAAATGAAGACAAACAATGTACCCAAAAAAGTGTTCAAGGTAATGATCAAAAAGATGCTTGAAGGTGGGATAGGGAGGGTGGGAGGGAGGGAGACGCAAGAGGGAAGACATATGGGAACATATGTTTATGTATGACTGATTCACTTTGTTATAAAGCAGAAACTAATGCACCATTGTAAAGCAATTATACCCCAATAAAGATGTTAAAAAAAAAAAAGATGCTTGAAGAACTTGAGAGAAGAATGGATAAATATGATGAGAAGTTTAACAGAAAAAATATAAAGATGAACTAAACAGAACTGAAGAATGCAATACCTGAAATAAAAAATATACTAGAAGGAATGAAAAGCAGATTAGATGATACAGAGGAATGAATCAGTGAACTGGAAGACAGAGTAGTGGATATCACTGAAGTGGAACAGAAGAAAAAAGTATTAAAATATAAGAACAGTTTAAGAAACCTCTTACACTATATCAAATGTACTAACATTCACATTATAGGGGTCTCAGAAGAAGGGAGAGATAAAGGGCCAGAGGACATATTTGAAGAGATAATAGCTGAAAACCTCCCTAACCTGGGAAAGGAAACATATCCAAGGAAGCATAGAGTTTTAAACAGGATCAATGTAAAGAGGACCATGCCAAGACACACTGAAATTAAAATGGCAAAATTAAAGATAAATAGAGAATATTAAAAGCAACAAAGGAAAAGCAGCACATTATGTATAAGGGAACTCCAATAAGACCATAAGCTGACTTTTTAGCAGAAACTCTGCAGGCCAGATGGGAGTGGCATGATATATTTAAAGTAATGAAAAAGGAAAGCTTACATCAAGAGTACTCTACCAGTAAGGTTATCTTTAGGATTTGAAGGAGGGATCAAAAGCTTTACAGACAAGCAAAAGCTAAAAGACTTCAGCACCATGAATACAGCTTTACAAGAAATGTTAAAGGGACCTTTCTAAGCAGAAAAGAAAAGGCCCAAACCAGAAATATGAAAATGACAAAAGAAAAAATCTCATTGATAAAGGCAAATACACAGTAAAGTTAGCAAATTGGCCAATTATAAGCAATTAGGAAGCTTAGAAGACAAAAGTAGTAAAATTGTCTATATTTGAAATAAGTAAAGGGCTACACAAAACAAAATGATGTAAAATATGATGCCAAAAACAGTAAACGTTTGGTGTGGGGAGTACAGTTGTTAAAATGAGTTCAAAATTAAGAGATCAGCAACTTAAAATAATCACATATATAAGTTGATTGCTATATAAAACAACCTAATGTTAACCACAAACAAAAATCTACAATGGATACAACACACAAAAGAGAAAGGAGTCCAGACATAATATTAAAGATAGTCATCAAATCACAAGATGAGAGGGCAAAAGAAGAAAAGAATAAAGAAAGACTCCATAAAAATGAGGAAACAACAAAATGTCAATAAGTTCATACTTATCAATAATTACTTTAAATGTAAATGGACTAAATGCTCCAATCAAAAGACAGATTGACTGTGTGGATATAACAGCAAGACCATATATATGCTACCCACAAGAGTTTCATTTCAGCTATAAACACACACACAGAAAGCTGGAGTAGAAATACTCAGACAAAATAGCTTTTACAAAAAAGACTGAAACAAGAGACATAGGTGAACATTACATAATAATAAAGGATCAATCCAAGCAGAAGATATAACTATTGTAAATATATATGGAATCAACATAGGAGCACCTAAATACATAAAGCAAATATTGACAGACATAAAGGGAGAAAATCTTTTTGACCACAGTGCTATGAGACTAGAATTCAACTACAAAAGGAAAACTGCAAAGAACACAAATACATGGAGGGTAAACAATATGATACTAAAAAAACAATGAGTCACTGAAGTTATTAAAGAGGAAATCAAAAAATACCTAGAGACAAATGAAAACAAAAAGACAATGATCTAAAATCTGTGGGATGCAGCAAAAGCCATACTAAGAGGGAAGTTTACAGTGATACAAGCCTATCTCAGGAAACAGGAAAAAATTTCCAATTTAACAACATAAGCTTATACCTAGTGGAACTAGAAAAAGAAGCACAAACAAAAAACAAAGTTAGTAGCAGGAAAGAAATAATAAAGATCAGAGTAGACATAAATAAAATAGAGGCAAAATATACCAAATAGAAAGGATCAAAGAAGCTACGAACTGGTTCTTTGAAAAGATAAAGAAAATTGATAAATTTTTAGCTAGACTCATTGAGAAAAACAGAAAGAGGACCAAAATAAATAAAATCAGAAATGAAAGAGGAGAAGTTACAAATGACACCCCAGAAATATAAAGGATCACAACAAAGGATTGCTACAATTATATGGCAAAAAATGGACAACATAGAAGAAATTAACAAATTCATAGGAATGTATAATCTCCCTGGAATAAATCGAATATATAGACAGAACAATTACCAGTAACAAAATTGAATCAGTAATAAAAAATTCCCAACTATTCCCAAAAATTGCAGAGGAAGGAATTCTTCCAAATTCATTCTATGAGGCCAGCATCACTCTGATCCAAAATCAGACAAAAATATCACACAGAAAAGAAAATTAGAGGCCAATATTAATTATGAACATAGATGCAAAACCCCTCAACAATATGTTAGCAAATCAAGTTCAACAATACATTAAAAGTGGGATTTATTCCAGGAATGCCAGGATGGTTTAATATCCACAAATCATTTAATGTGATGCACCACATTAACAAAAAGAGGGATAAAAACACAAGATCATCTCAATAGATGCAGAAATAGCACTTGACAACATTCAACATCCATTCTTGGTAAAACCTCTCAACAAATTTGGTATAGAGGAAACACAACACAATAAAGGCCACATAAGACAAGTCCACAGCTATCATACTCAATGGTGAAAAGCAGAAAGCATTTCCTCTAAGATCAGGTATAAGACGAAGATGCCCACCCTTGCCACTTTTATTCAACACACACTTGGAATTCCTCACCATAGCAATAAGGTAAGAAAAAATAAATTAAAGGAATCCAAATTGTAAAGAAAGAAGTAAAACTGTCATTGTTGACAGATGACATAAAAAATCCTAAAGATGCTACCAGAAAACTAGTAGAGATCATCAATGAATTCAGTGAAGTTGCAGGATACAAAATTAATATACAGAAATCTGTTGTGTTACTATACACTAACAATGAGATATCAGAAAGAGATATTAAAACAATTCCATTTTCAATCACATCTAAAAGAATAAAACACCTAGGAGTAAATCTAACTAAGGAGGTAAAAGATCTGTACTCTGAAAACTATGACACTAATGAAAGTAATTGAAGATGACACAAAGAGATGGAAAGATACATTGTTTTCATGGATTGTAAAAAGTAATATTGTTAAAATGACCACACTACCCAAGGCAATCCATAGATTCAATGCAAATTACCTGTGGTGTTTTTCACAAAGCTACAACAAAGAATTCTAAAAATTGCATGGAAACACAAAAAATACCTGAATGGCCCAAACAGTCTTGAGAAAGAAGAACAAAGTTGGTAGTATCATGTTCTCTGATTTCAAACAATACTACAAATCTACAGTCACCAAGAGAGTGTGGTACTGGCACAAAAACAGACACATAGATCACTGGAACAGAGTAGAGAGCCCAGAAATGAACCTACACTTATATGGGCAATTAGTCTATGACAAAGAAGGCAAGAATATACAATGGGGAAAAGACAGCCTCCCAAATAAATTGTGTTGGGAAAACTGGTCAGTAACATGCAAAAGAATCAAACTGGACTAATTTCTCACATCATACACAAAATAAATTCAAACTGGATTAAAGATATAGATATAAAGCCTGCGACCATAAAAGTTCTAGAAAACATAGGAAGAATGCTGTTTGACATCTGTCTTAGCAATATTTTTTGGATATGACCTCTCTAGTAAGGGCAACAAAAGCAAATATAAACAAATGGGACTATATTTAAGTAAAAAGTTTTTGCACAGTGAAAGAAACTGTCAACAAAATGGAAAGTCGCATACTGAGTGGGGGAAGATACTTGAAAATGATATATACAATAGGGGGTTAGTATCCAGAATATACAAAGAGTCCATACAACTCAACATCAGCAGAACAAACCTTGATTTTAAAATGGGCAGAGGACCCGAATAAACATTTTTTTCCAAAGAAGCCATACAGATGGCCAACAGGCACATGAAAAGATGCTCAACATCACTAATCATTAGGGAAATGCAAATCAAAACCTCAACGAGATATAACCTCACACTTCACACTTGTCAGAATGGCTGTTTTTCAAAAAGACAAAAAAAAAGTGTTTTCAAGTATGTGTCGAAACGGGAACTCTCATACTCTGTTGATGGGAATGTAAATTGGTACAGCCACTATGAAAAGCAATATGTATTTTACTCAAAAAATTAAAACTAGAACTACTGTAGGATTCAGCAATTCCATTCTTGGGTATTTACCTAAAGAAAATGAAAACACTAATTCAAAAAGATAAATGCATCTCTATGTTCTTTGCAGCATTATTTACAGTAGTCAAGATATGGAAACAACCGAAATGCCATCAAGAGATGAATGGATACAGAATGGATACACCACGTATTCTGTATCCATTCATCTCTTTATATATATATAGATAGATATAGATATATAGATATATATATAGATAGATATAGATAGATATAGATAGATATAGATAGATAGATATAGATATTTATATATATATACTTACACACATATACATATACACACAATGGAATATTAACCATAAAAAGAATGAAATATTGCCATTTGTGATAATATGGATGGACCTATAGGGTACTTTGCTAAGTGAAACAAGTCAGCGAAAGACAAATACTGTATGATTTCATTAATATGTGGAAATCTAAAAATCAAAACAAATGAACAAACATAACTAAACTGAAACAATCAGATACAGAGAACAAAGTGGTGGTTACCAGAGGGGAGGTGTGTTGAGGGAGGAGAGAAATACAGTCACAGGTATGAAATGTACAGTGTGGTGAATAGTGATTAATTATGTAATACCTTCATATGGTGACAGATGGTAGCTAGATGTATCATGGTAAGTATTTTGGCATGTATAAAAATATCAAATCCCTATGTTGTGTACCAGGAACTAAAATAGTGTTGTGGGTCAGTTATACTTCAAAAGCAAAGAAATTAACAAACAAACTCATAAAAAAAATAGATCAGAATTGTGATTACCAGAAACGAAGGGTGGGGAGTGGGGGAATTGGATGAAGGCAGTCAAAAAGTACAACCTTTCAGTTATAAGATTAAAAAGTACTATGGATGTAATGTACAACATTATAATTAACACTGCTGTATGTTATATATGAAAGTTGTTAAGAGAGTCAACCTTAAGAGTTCTCACCACAAGGAAAATATCCTTTTTATATTTCTTTAATTTTGTATCTATATGACATGATGGATATTTACTAAATTTATTGTGGTAATCATTCCATGATATATGTAAGTCAAATCATTGTGTTAAACACCTTAACTTTATACAGTGCTGAAAGTCAATTATAACTCAATAAAACTGGAAGAAAAACTAGAATAAGTAAACGAATCTTGATCAATGGAAACTTTCCACTTAAACTAAAATGCAAAGTGAAAAAATAATGAAAATAAAATAGAAGATAATACCCAAGAATTGTAGAACAACACCAAAAGGTATGTCATAAATAAAGTTGGATTACCAGAAGGAGATAAGAAAATGAAGCAGAAGAAATATTCAAATCATAATGGCTGCAAACTTTCTAAAATAAATGACCAAACCACAGATCCAAAATGTTCAAAGAACACCAAGCAAAATAAATACCCAAAGCATCATACATAGGCATACTGTATTCAAGCAGCAGAATATCAAAGACAAAGAGAAAATTTGAAGGGAGCCAATGAAAAAGAGCAGCTTAATTATGAAAGGAAAATGATACATCAATAATCACTCTGTTAATGGTCTAAATATAACATTCAACAGAGAATATCACTGTGAATTTTAAAAAAATAGACCCAACTATGTTGTCTCCCCCACAAAAAATCCTACTAAAAATGAAGACTCAGGTTAAAAGTAAAGGAATGCAGAGAGATAGACTAACACTAATCATAAGAAATCTGGAATAGCTATATTAATTTCAGAAAAGTAGACTTAAGAACAAATAAGATTATCAGGGATAAAGAGGGACAGTAGTACATGATGATAAAGGGTCAATACTCTAAGAAGATGTAACTATCCTAAACATGCATGAATATAACAAAGGAATTGCAAGATGCATGAGGTAAAAACTGTTAACAATGACATCCCAACAGCAATAAAGATAGTGAGATCTCCACAGAGAAATGACTGATTCTTGCAATTTAGTAGGCAATAAAGATGAGCCTAGAACATCTCAGAGTGCTAGAAAGTAAGGAAGTGCTCAAAATTAAATGTCAATGTTATTCAGTAGCAAACTGAAAGAACTCCCTATGGACACAGCTGGAACAGTTTAAGCAAATAAATTAATAATGCAGTATTGGATTATAACCCAAAATATAAAATCCATTACTTCATATATTAATAAATAATTGGATAAATAAATGAGGAGAATAGGCAAATTTCCTGTGTAAAAGGATTCCAAATATTTTATGTACATAGTCTGCCCTCAAAGAAAGGGAAAACAACTCCCCAGTCCATAAGTGTGGGCTACATGCAGTGCCTTTCTTTCAAAGAGCACAGTATGGAAAGGGAGAAAAAAAAGAGTACTGGGTCTTCCCTGGTGGCACAGTGGTTGAGAGTCCACCTGCCGTTGCAGGGGACACAGGTTCATGCCCCAGTCCAGGAAGATCCCACATGCCATGGAGCGGCTAGGCCCGTGAGCCATGGCCACTGAGCCTGCGCGTCCGGAGCCTGTGCTCCGCAATGGGAGAGGCCACAACAGTGAGAGGCCCACGTACCACAAAAAAAAAAACAACAACAAAAAACAAACAAACAACAAAAAAAGAGTACTGTTTCAGACTGACAAACACTACCACAGTTCGCAACATTAACAGTAATCAATCATTTTGATAGTATATACCCTTGATATGATGTGATGTGCATGACACTTCACTACTATGGTCTTCCTCCTAAAATCCCATAACCACAGCTTAATCATAAAAAAAACAAACTAATCCCAATAGAGAGACATAATAACTGACAAGTACTTGTCAGACTAATGTGAACTAAATGAAAATTAAAATATTGTGTTAGCCAAAAAGCTCATTCGGGTTTTTCCATACCATCTTACAGAAAAACCCAAACAAACTTTTTGGCCAACCCAATACAAATTATCAAGATTTGTGAGATGCAGCAGAAGCAGTGCTTAAAGGAAAATTTATGGCATTAAGTGTATATATCTGAATTAAAATTTTTTAAATGAATAACCTATTATTCTACCTTATAAATCTGGAGAAAACAGCAAATTAAGACTAAAGAAATCAGAAGAAATATATAATAAAATCAGGTGGAGATTGAAAACCAGAAATAAATAGAAAAAATTAATGAAGCCAAAAGCTGAATCTTTGAAAAGATCAATAATATTGATAAACCTCTAGCCAGAAATCACCAAAGGTGAAAAAAGACACAAATTACCCATATTTGAAATAAAATGGTGGTTATAACTGCTGAACCCACAGACATTAAAAGGACAATAAAGGAATACTACGAGCAACTCTATGCATACATATTGATATATGAAATTGATCAATCCCTTTAAAGATAAATTACCAAAACTCACTCAAGGAGAAATAGGTAACATGAATAGCTTTTTATGGCAGATATTAAATTCATAATTAAAAACCACCCCCCAAAGAAAGCAACTGGATAGTTTCAGAGTGATTTGTAACCAAATATTTAAGGAAAAAAATAATATCAATTTTCTACAGTATCTTCCATAAAATATAATCAGAGGAAACCTTCTGAATTCATTGTATGAGACCTTTATTACACTAATATGAAAACCAGATACAGACATTACAAGGAAAGAAAACTACAGACTAATCAATGTATAAAAATGATCAAGCAAGATTTTTTTTTAACATCTTTATTGGGGTATAATTACTTTACAATGGTGTGTTAGTTTCTGCTTTATAACAAAGTGAATCAGTTATACATATACATATGTTCCCATATCTCTTCCCTCTTGCGTCTCCCTCCCTCCCACCCTCCCTATCCCACCCCTCCAGGCTGTCACAAAGCACCGAGCCAATATCCCTGTGCCATGCGGCTGCTTCCCACTAGCTATCTACCTTACTACGTTTGTTAGTGTGTATATGTCCATGACTCTCTCTCGCCCCGTCACAGCTCACCCTTTCAAGCAAGATTTAAACCAGGTATCAAGGCTGGTGGACATTCAAAATTCAACCAGTGTAATCCACCATATCAATAGGCTGAAGAAAAATAATCACATGATCATATCAATTGATGCAGAAAATAACATTCAACAAAGTTCAACACTCATTCATGGTAAAAACTCTCAGCAAGTTAGGAATATAGAAGAACCTCCTAAACTTGATAAACAACATCTACAAAAACCTATAGCAATATGATGATTAATGGTCAGAGCCTAGATACTTTCTCCTTCAGATCAGGAACAATTCAAGGATTATTCACCATATATAAGTTGATAAGTATATCTATATCTATATCTATCTATCTAGATTGAACAATTAAGTAAATACTGGAATTGAATGATTAAGTAAGTGGATGGTGGATGGTGGAAGTCAGTTTTCTCATTGTTGGAGTGGGAGGTTACAGACAAACAAAGGGGAAGGCTAAAATGATCCATTTTGTACTCAAAGTTGGAGATACCAGTATGAGCACCAGCATGTTCATTTTAATATAGATTTAAGTGGATACATACATAAATATTTATAGATATGTATATATACACATATATAATCCCTTGATCTGTCAACAGAGAGGGCCTAAGAAGCAACAACACCCAATAGCAAAAAACACCCAGATCTTGGTTTCTAATATTATTTGTCCAGTAAAAGGACCAGAGCTCCCTCTTATATTGAAGGACTGAGAGGAAATAAACAAAACAAACCTACAGCATTTTACAGGGCCAGAAAGTAAGAGAGTGCTAAAAGAGTAACAATAATAATAGAATCATAGTCTCATGATAGTGGTATTACTAGTCTCATTTTGAAGATGTGGAAAATGAGGCTCAGAGAAGTGAAGTCGTTGCTCAGTTTCATGAAACTGGTAAAGAAACAAAACCAGAAATTGAATGCCACACCTACACTCTTTAGCTTTACCACATGACTTTTAGAGGCCGATGAAACCAATAAAAAATAGGAGGAAAATGCTTTTGTTTTCTGGTAATTTTCTGATGACCCTCCTATTCTCCAGATAGCCCTAAGTGGTCAGGACATTCATTTTAGGAACATTATTATGCAGCCTTTATCCTTTTAGTAGTGACACTGATTAAAATACACACCAAAAGTAATTGCTACCATAAGAACCCAGAGACATTATGAAAAGCAGCCACTGGGTCAGCCTAGAAGGGAAGTGTAACAAAAAGGAAGGAAGTAATCAGAAGATGTGAAGGTTTATTGGAGAAGAGAGAAGAAACTGAGGGAAAAGAAGTTGCCCATTCACTTTGCAGGACACCAGCAAGGGTGCTGAAATTAGGTATCTGGCAGGTGGATAATGTTTGATGACTTTCCTGTTTTTGTCCACATTTTTTCCTCATCCACTACCCTGGCTTTTGAACTTGACATAATTCTTTACAGACTGCTTTATTGACATCCAGCATCACTTCCAAGCCCCAGCCTACAGGCCACCCACTTAGTTTTGCTGCCAGGTCTGACTAATGTCATCATCTTCTTCTGCCTTTCATCAGGTTATAGAAAACTCATGCTTTCCTGGCTGTCTGGGGCTGAGAAAAAGGAAAATCTCAAAGGAATCTGCTGCAATTCACATGAGCAATGGATTTTCTGGTCTTAAAACTCTCAAAGTATGCCATTACATGGCCCATTTAGACAGAAAAGGAGGAAACCACTAATTACATGCCCTCACCCCACCTCATAAATTCTTTCCAGATTGCCAAGGACTTCTATTATCCTTAGCTCATTTTACTCTCCCAATGTTTTTGGGTCAGTTATTATTAGTTTATTTTACAGATGAGGAAATCATGATCTAAGCTGCCACCTACTGAGAGGAGACAGTAGAAATCCTGTGAGTGACATTTTACTCACATTTTATAGATGTAGTAAACAAGACTCAGAGAGGTGAAGTGACTTGTCTACAGTCACACAGCTCATAAAAAAACAGAAACAGAATTGAATCCAGGTCCATCTAAGTCCAAAATCAGTGGTCAGAACCTTCATTTTAGGGCCATCAACATGTAGCTGTTTCCATGTACCTCCAGTTTATATGTGGTGGAGCTGAGCCAAAGGCCAGGACTTCTGACACATAGTCTTAGTGCATGTGTATTTATATAACCCTAAAACAGAGTCAAGCCAAAAGTACCTCATTGTCTTTCAGAATACCAGAAAATTGTGATTATGGCTGCCTCTCATACACCATCAGATTCCTTAATCTCCAACAGGTGGGAAATGCTGCTGACAAGATAAAGTGAAGATGAGAAAAGCCATGGGTGGTGAGGCTCCAAGAAAGGTCACTGGCATGGAAGCCAAAAATCTTGATCTCCAGGTACATATTCTGTGATATTAGTCAAATCTCTGCCTCCTTCTGGGCCTCAGCTTCCTTATCTCAAACATATGGAGATTGGAATAGATGAAATCTAAGATCCTTCTCGAAATAAAATCCTATAATGGGAAAGGTGGCAAAATTGCGAAGTCTCCCACTAATAATAAAAAAGGTGTTTTTTATGGCAACAAGCCCAAACATCTTCCATTTCTGGCTACCAATTTAAGCCAAGTATGTCACATTTAATGAGAGCCTCTAAGAGTTTTAATTTTATTGTAATATTCTATCTGATTAGGATGTGGTTTCACAAATGTACAGAAAGGAGTGGAGGTTTAAAGCGTTAACACTAAACATGTTTATAAGACTGCTGCAACGTGATGAGAAAGATCTGGACTAGGATGACAAGGCCTCTTTCCTCACTGGACATCAGTTTCTTGCACTCCCAGAGAATTCTTATCTGTGACTTGTAAAAGACTCCAATCTCCCCCACAAGCCCCTTCAACCTCCTTAATAATAAACCAGAGCTTTCTGGTGGTTGGGTTAACTTGACTATCCCACTCCAACTTTCTGGCCCAGCCTGTTGTTTATTAAAGAAGCCCCTATCTATATTCTTGCTCTAGCCTCTTTATGCCACCTGGTGAGATCATACCACATTTGTCTTCTCTGTCAGATTTCACTTATCACAATATTCTGAAGGTTGTCTTTTCATTTCTTGATTGTTTCTTTTGCTGTGCTTAAGCTTTTTAATTTGATGTAGTTATACTTGTTTATTTTTGCTTTTGTTGCCTGAGCTTTTGGTGACATCTGAAAAAATGGTTGACAAGACCAATATCAAGGAACTGTTACTCTGTTTTCTTCTGGGATATTTATGGTTTTAAGTCTTATGTTTAAGTCTTTAATCCATTTAGAGTTAATTTTTGTGAGTGGTATAAGATAGGGGTCTGCAGGGCCATGCGGGAACCTGATGCTGGGCACACCACTGGCTTCAGTGGGGCCACCTGGGAACCCATGGTTAGGCAAGCCTGTCAGCTTCAGTGGGACCACAGCAGAGCATGGAGGTGGGGCAAGCCCAATGGAACTAGCAAGGTAGAAGGAGTGCAAAAATGGTGCCTCACAGAGCCAGCACTATTAAAGTGAAGTAAAAGTGCAAAAAATGGCACCTGCCAGCACCTTCATTCCTGGAGAAAGTCCCAACAGACCCCTGTGCCCCTAGGAGACATGTAAGATTAGCTAATGAATCTCCTTCACATATTGTCTAGGTGTTTTTCAAATTTCTGCTTTTGTGCTGGATCCTGGGGTGAGTAAGTCTGTGTACAAGCCCTTTAAGAGCAGACTTTCCATTCTCCACAGCATTTTAGGCCTCCTGAATGTAAGCCCCATTGGTTTGTAAAGCTGGACATTTTGGAGGCTTGTGTCTCCATTGCAGATCCCAACAGTTGGGGTGCCTGAGGTAGGACATGAACCCTTAGTTCCTCAGGGAGAAGTTCCATATTTGTGAGATTATTCTTGCTTGTGAGTTGCCCCACTGGGTGTGGGGTTTTTGGTGAGACTACATCTCTGCCTCTCCTAGCCATTTAGATGTAGTTCTTTTATCTTTTGTTGTGGAGGAGCTGTTCAGCTAGTTTTCAGGTTTTTTCAGAGGGAATTTATCCATATGTAACTGTAGATTTGGTGTCTCTGTGGGAGGACATAAGTTCAGGATCTTCCTATGCTGCCTTCTTGAACCACCTCCCTGTTTCTCTTTATGGTGTCCTATAATTCACTTAGGCTTTCTTTACACTTTTTTCTTTGTTCTCCTTTGTTAGATAACTTCAAGTGTCCTGTCTTCTAATTTAGATTCTTTTTTACTGCTTGATCCATTCTGCTGTTTATCCTCAATTTTACATTTTTCATTTTATTCTTCAGCTTCCTAATTTTTTTGTTTTTTAAAATAATTTCTAACACTGTGTTAAACCTCTCATTTTGTCACTGTATTGTTTTCCTGATTTTCGTGGATTGTCTGCATTTGTTTCTGTGTAGCTCATTTAGCTTCCTTAAAATAGCTATTTTGATGTCTTTATTGGGTAAATTGTAGATCTCCATTGCTTTTGGTTCCTCTACTGGAAGATTATTGTAATCCTTTGGTGGTAACATATTTCCTTGATTTTTCACGACTATTAAAGTCTTGCATCACTATCTTCACATTGAAGTAGCAATCACCTCCTATCTTTAGAGACTGACATCAGGATAGAAATACTTTCTGTTAGCCCTGATAGGGATTCTGAGCCTTCCTCAGACCTTTTATGGATATGCCTGCTCTCTACTTCTTGCTCCTTCTTGTGACAGACTCCTTAAGTCGTATACATTTTCTCCATTCAACAATGGACCAGGATGGGTGCTGACAGCCTCCTTTCTGTAAATGCTCAAGTTTGTGGTCTCTAATTGGCCTACAGATTTGTGTTAGTTCTCTTCATGTGCTCACTACCTATCTAGCAAAGCTTGCTCCTTCTGCTATCAGGAGTACACACCGATATATGACCGTAGGGTGTGTGTGTGTGAGTGTCTGTAACACTCAGGTGCCCATGGGCCACCTGGGTGAATTCATGGGAGAGGCATCCCAGGAGATCATGGGTGGTCCTTCCAATGTAGCCCATAAAGTGATTAGAAGGACCCACATTCTTTTCATACTTTCTGAACCCTGGTTGCTGTTCTTCCAGCTGCTCACCACCCTCCAGTTTTGCAGCTATGACTCAATATTCTGGATGTAGCAAGAAAGAAATGGACCTTTTGGCAGTGTCCCACATAACTAGGAAAGCTCACATTTACTCACGCCCTCTCACTTTCTGCCATGGGGAAAACAATCATTGGTTGATAAATGATCTCTTGGCACTGATCTGTGCTGCCTTGGGGAAGGGATGACACAGGTAAAGTCAAACTGTTCCTGTGGTCCTCTCCAATGCATTCAATCTTGGATTTCTTTCCTCCAACAGTGTGTTGGAATATCTCACTGGACTCTTCGACTTCCACAAAGGCTCTCTCATCCATGGGTGATTAAATCCGTGTTCTCCAGGGTTTCCAGATTGTGGCTGAAAGGGGCTGGAGCTAGTTTACAGATCACTTTAGGATCCAAAGCTGTGACCAATAGGCTGTATGCCTATTTCCTGGTGGGTTGGTGAGATTCCTTCTGGATTCCTTGGCGTATGGTGTTGGATCCCACAACTCCCACAAAGACACTTTTGTCCACGGATGGATGCTATATTGTTGTTCTTGAGGGGCAGATATGAGCAAGGGATATTGTATTTGGCCTTCTAGCTGATATCATTATATCAGAATAAACTTTCAAATTACTTAATCTCTGTGGAAGTTTTGACTTCTTTCTGAGCCTCAGTTTTACTTGCAGTAAAATGGGAGTAAGGGGCCAGAATGCATGTGCAAGGCTTCCAGGTTGATGATCAACTAGTTTTACACTTCAGTATCCATTATCTTAGCTCACCTACCAGTCACTTCATCCTGACATCACAAGAGTCAACATGTAATATTCCTGAAGGCAGTGTAGGTTGTTACAGGCTGCTTCCATCCCTAACAGAGTGGAATTTTAGTTCTCTGTATTCCTAGTTTGCAGAGAGCTTTTTTTTTATATCATTAATAGGTGTTAAACTTGGCTGAATGTTTTTTCTGTGTTAATTGATATGATAATATGATATTTCTTCTTTAGCCAGTAGATATAGTATATTCCATTGATTGATTTTCAGAGATTAAACCAACCTTGCATGCCTGGGATGCATCCCACTTGGTAATGGTGTTTATTCCTTTTAATACATTGTTGGATTTGATTTGTTAAAATATTGCTGAGAATTTTTGTGTCCAAATTCATGAAATGTACTAGTGTTGTCCTCATTATATATTGATACTAGAGTAATACTGGCTTCACAAAATAGTTGGGAAATATTCCCTGCTCTTCTGTTTTCTGGAAGATATTGTGAAAACAGTGTTAATTCTGCTTTGAATATTCAGCAGAATTCTCCAGTAAAACCATCTTTGCCTTCTTTTCAGGGAGATTTTTAATTGTAAATTTAATGTCTTTAATAGGTAGAGGATTATTTGGGTTACACATTTTATCTTGGCTGAGTTTTGAGTTCTTAAATGCTCAATTTCTTCTAAATCTTCAAGTTTATAAGAGTAAAGTTATTAATAGTATTCCTATATTTTTTATTGTGGTATAATATATATCATAAATTTTACCATTTTAACCATTTTTAAGTGTACTCTTCCAGTGGCATTAAGCACATTTACATTGTGGTGCAACCATCATCACTGTCCATATCTCCAGAACATTTTTTCACCATCCCAGACTAAAATTTTATACACATTGAAGAGTAATCCCCCTTTAACTACACTGCAAACCCAGGTACAACTATTCTATCAATACCTTCTGTCTCTAAGAATCTGACTATTATAGGTACCTCGAATAAGTGGAATTACACAAAATTTGCCCTTTTGTATCTGGCTTATTTCACTGAGCATAATGTCTTTAGGGTTTTCCTTGTTGTAACATACACCATAATTTGATTGAATTTTAAGACTAAATAATATTCCATTATATGTTTTTTACCACATTTTCTTTATCCATTTATCTGCTGATAGACCCTTAGGTTATTTTCACATATTGACTCTTTTTTATAATGCTTCTGTAAACATGGGTGCACAGATATTTGTTCTAGTCTATTCTTTCAATCACTTTGGGTATATGCCAGAAGTGGAATTACAGGATCATATTGTAATTCTATGTTTAATTTTTTGAGGAATTGCCATACTGTTTTTCATATGGCTGTTTCATTTCACATTCCCACCAGTAATGCACAATGGTTCCAATTCACCCACATCCTCATAAGTGCTTGTAATTTTCCAGTTTTTAAAATTATTATTGTTATTACTAATGGGTATGAAATGTTATCTCATTATGGTTTTGATTTGCATTTCCCTAATGATTTGTGTTGTTGAGCATCTTTCATTTGCTTATTGGCCCATTGCTGTATCTACTTTTAAGAAATGTCTATCTGAGGCACTTCTCCACTTTTGACATGTGTTATTTGTTTTTTGCTTTAGAGTTTTAGGATTTTTTAAATATTGTGGATGTTAATTCCTTACCAGATATATTATTTGCCAATATTTTCACCCATTCCCTGTGTTGCCTTTTTACTCTCTCTCTCTTTTTTTTTGCGTTACGTGGGCCTCTCACTGTTGTGGCCTCTCCCGTTGCAGAGCACAGTCTCTGGACGTGCAGGCTCAGCAGCCATGGCTCACGGGCCCAGCCGCTCTGCGGCATGTGGGATCTTCCCGGACTGGGACACGAACCCGTGTCCCCTGCATCAGCAGGTGGACTCTCAACCACTGTGCCACCAGGGAAGCCCGCCTTTTTACTCTCTTGATAGTGTCATTTGATGTACAAAATGTTTAATGTTGAAGTCCAGTCTATTTATTTTTTCTTTTGTTGCCAAGGCTTTTGGTGTCATATCCAAAAACTATTTCCGATATCTATTGCCATGAGGATTTCCTTTATATTTTCTTCCAAGAATTTTACAATATTAGCTTTTAAATTTAGGTCTTTGATATATTTTAATTTCATTTTTGTATACAGTGTAGGGTAAGGATCCAACATCGAACATTTGGCAAATCAATATTCAGTTTTTCCAGTACTGTTTGTTGAAAAGTCTGTCTTTCCTCACAAATAGCACTGACAAACGTCCAAATATTTTAGAGCTTATATGTGAGGGTTTATTTCTGTGTTTTGTGTTCTATTCCATTGGTTTATGTGTATGTTTTTATGCCAGTACCATACTATATTTTTTGTTCCTTCGGTATTTTAATTATAGAAATTTCAGGTGTACAGCATTATAATGTGACAACTGTATACACTAGAAAGTGATCACCACTGCAAGTCTTGTTCCCATCTGTCATCATACAGTTGACCCCCTTCACACACACCCTGATACACCTCCCCTCTAATAACCATTAATCTGTGCCCTGTATCTATGAGTTTGTTTTTGTTTTATTTTTTTATTTTTATTTTGTTTTGTTTTGTTAGATAATACATATGAGTGAAATCATACAGTATTTGTTTTTTTTGGTCTGAATTATTTCACTCAGTATAATACTTTCAATTTCATCCATGTTGTCACACATGGCAGGATTTCATTCTTTTATATGGTTGAGTAGTATTCCATTGTGTGTGTGTGTGTGTGTGTGTGTGTGTGTGTGTGTGTGTATATATATATATATATATATATATCACATATGCTTTATTCATTGATCCATCAATGTGCACTTAGGTTGTTTTTTATATCTTGGCTATTGTAAATAATACACAATGAACATAGGCGTGCATATATTTTTTCAAATTACTGCTTTTATGTTTTGGTAAATACCCAGAAGTGGAATAACTGGGTCATATGGTGGTTCTATTTATAAGTTTTTGAGTAATGAATATATTGTTTTCCATAGTGGATGCACCAATTTATAGTCCTACTGAGTGTAAGAGAATTTTCTTTTCTTCACATCCTTGTCAGCACTTGTTATCTTTTGTATGTCTGATGATAGCCATTCTGACAGGTATCTCATTATGGTTTTGATTTTAATTTCCCTGATGATGTTGAGCATCTATTTGTGTGTCTTGTGGACATCTGTATATCTCTTTTGGAAAAAATATCTATTTAGATTTTCTGCCCATTTTTAGATTGGGTTGTGTGCTATTTTGCTATTAAGTTGTATGATTCTTTATATTTTGGTGGTTTTAACCCCTTATTAGAGATACAGTTTGCAAATATCTTCTCCCATTCAGTAAGTTGCCTTTTTGTTTCAATGATATTTCCCTTCACTGTGCAGAAGCTTTTAGTTTGCTGTAGTTCCATTTGCTTATTTTTGCTTTTGCTTCCCTTGCTTTTGGAGTCAGATCCACAGAAACATCGCTAAACCAATATCAATGAAGTTACAGCCTATGTTTCCTTCTAGAAACTTTATGGTTTTAGTTCTTAAAGTCTAATCCATTTTGAGTTTATTACTGTATGTAATGTAAGATGGTGGTCTAGTTTTATTCTTTTGAATATGGCAATTGAGTTTTCCAAACACCATTTATTAAAGAGACCATCATTTCTCCATTTGCAACTTTGTCATAAATTAGTTATCCATATATGTGTACATTTATTTCTGGGTTCTCAGTTTTGTACCATTGATGTGGGTGTATTTTTCTGTGTCATTCCCATACTGTTTTGATTACTGTAACTTTGAAGTATAGTTTGAAATCAAGGAGCGTGATATCTCCAGCTTTGTTCTTCTTAAGACTGTTTTGGCTATTTGGGGTCTTTTATTTTTCATACAAACTTTAGAATTATTTGTTTTACTTCTGTAAAATATACAATTGGAATTTTGACAGGGATTGCATGGAATCTGTAGATAGCTTTGGGTAGTATGGATATTTAAACAATATTAATTCTTCTAATCCAAGAACGTGGACTATTGTTCCATTTATTGTTGTTTATTTCAATAGTATCATACTTTTCAGCACACAGGTTTTTCACCTCCCTAGTTAAAATTATTTCTGGGTATTTTATTTCGTTGATGCAGTGGTAAATGAAATAGTTTTCTTAATTTCTTTTTCTAATAGTTCATTATTAATTTATAGAAAAGTAATAGATTTTTGTATATTAATTTTGTGTCCTGGAATTTACTGAATTAATGTATAAATTCTAAATATTTTTTTGGTGGAGTCTTTGGAGTTTTCTGTATGCAGTATCATGTGATCTGCAAATAGTGACAGTTTTCTTTTTCCTTTCAATTGTGTATACTTTTGCTTTATTTGTATGGCCTAATTGCTGTGGTTAGGATTCCAACATGATGCTGAATAAAGTGGTGATTGTGGGCATCCTTGTCTTGTTCCTGATGTTAGATAAAAAGCTTTCAGTTTTAAGTATGATGTTAATGTGGGTTTGTCATATATGCCCTTTAATTTGATGAGGAACGTTCACTGTATACTAAATTTGTTGAGAGTTTTTATCATAAATACATGTTGAATTTTGTCAAATATTTTTTCTGCATCTAATGAGATGATGATAGGACTTTTATATTTCATTTTGTTAATGTGAAGTACCATGTAGTTTGATATGTGAATGTTAACCATCTTTGCATCCAGGAAAAAAATCCCACTTGATCATGGTGTATGATCCTATTCATGTAATGTTGTATTCAGTTTTCTAATATTATGTTGAGAATTTTTGCATCTATATTCATCAAAGATATTGGCCCATAATTTTCTTTTTTTGTAGGGTATTTGTGTGGTTTGGGTATCAGGGTGATGCTACTCTCATAGAATCAGTTTGGAAGCATTTTTTCCTCTACAACTTTTTGAAATAGTTTTAAAAGGATAGGTGTTAACTCTTTGTTAAATATTTGGTAGAATTCACCAGTGAAAATACTTGACCCTGAACTTTATTTGTTCAGAGTATTACTTAACAAAAATATAGTTAATTCAAAATGCTGTGTGAGTCTCAAGTGCTCAACAAAGTGATTCAGTTATACACACACACACACACACACACACACACACACACACACACACACATATGTATTCTTTTTCAGATTCTTTTCCATTAAATGTCATTACAAGATATTGAGGATAACTCCCTGTGATATACAGTACGTTCCTGTCATTTACCTATTCCATATATAGTAGTGTGCATATGTTAACCCCAAACTCCCAATTTAGCACATTCCCTTAGAGGGAATGCTTTCAGCTTTTCACTTTTGAATATGATCGGGATTGTCAAATATGGCCTTTATTATGTTGAGGTAGCTTCATTCTATGCCCACTTTCTGAAGAGTTTTTATCATAAATGGATGTTGAATTTTATCAAAAGCTATTTCTGCATCTATTGAGATGATCATATGGTTTTTATTCCTCAATTTGTTAACGTAGTGTAACATATTAATTGATTTGTGGATATTGAAAAATCCTGCATCACTGGAATAAATCTCACTTGATCATGGTATATGATCCTTTTAATGTTTTGTTGGAGTGGCTTGCTAGTATTTTGTTGAGGATTTTTGCATCTATGTTCATCAGTCATATTGGTCTATGATTTTCTTTTTTTGTGATATCTTTGTCTGGTTTTGGTATCAGGCTGACAGTGACCTCATAGAATGAGCTTGGGAGGGTACCTTTCTCTGCAATTTTTTGGAAGAGTTTAGAAGAATAGGCATTAACTTTTCTCTAAATGTTTGGTAGAATTCATCTGTGAAGGCTTCTGGTCCTGTGCTTTTCCTTGTTGTAAGTATTTAAATTACTGATTCAGTTTCAGTACTGGTAATTGGTCTTTTCATGTTTTCTATTTCTTCCTGGTTCCGTCTTGGGAGAGTGTACCTTTTGAAGAATTTGTCCATTTTTTGCTAAGCTGTCCATTTTATTGGCATATAGTTGCTTATAGTAATCTATTATGACACTTAGTATTTCTGTGGTGTCAGTTGTAACATCTTTTTCAATTCTGATTTTATTGATTTGTGTCCTCTCCCTTTTTTTCTTGCTGAGTCTAGTTAAAGTTTGATCAATCTTGTTTATCTTTGCAAAGAATCAGCTTTTAGTTATGTTGATCTTTTCTATTTTTTTCTCAGTCTGCATTTCATTTATTTCTGCTCTGATCTTTATGATTTAATTCCTTCTACTAACTTTGGATGTGTTTTTTCTTCTTTCTGTAGTTGTTTTAGTTACGGTTAGGTGGTTTATCTGAGATTTCCCTTGTTTCCTAAGGGAAGCTTGTATTGCTATAAACTTCCCTCTTACAACTGCTTTTACTGCATCTCATAGGTTTTGTATGATCATGTTTTCATTTTCATTTGTCACTGGGTATCTTTTAACTTTCTCTATGATTTCTTCAGTGATCCATTGGATGTTTAGCAGCATATTTCTTAGCCTCCTCACATTTGGGTTATTCTTGCAGTTTTTCCTTTTTTTAAAAAAGATATTGGAGTGTAGTTGATTTAAAGTGTTGTGTTAGTTTCAAGTGTACAGCAAAGTAAATTAGTTATATATATATATATATATATATATATATATAGCCAATATTACATATATATGTGTATGTGTATATATATATATACATATATATGTGTATATATATATATATATATACATTCTTTTTCAGATTCTTTTCCCATATATTTTGTTACAGAATATTGAGTAGAGTTCCTTGTGCTATATAGTAAGTCCTTGTTAGTTATTTATTTTATATATAATAGTGTGAATATGTTAATCACACTCTCCTAATTTAGCACTATCCCCTGTTTCCCCTATGATAATCATATGTGTGATACTGAGATCTGTGAGTCTGATTCAGTTTTGTAAATAAGTTTATTTTTTTCATTTTTATTAGATTCCACAAATAAGTAATATCATATGTTATTTGTCATTCTCTGTCTAACTTACTTCACTTAGTATGGTAATCTCAAGGTCCATCCCTGTTACTGCAAATGGCATTATTTCATTCTTTTTCATGGGTGAGTAATATTCCACTGTATATATACACCACATCTTCTTTATCCATCCATCTGTCAATGGACAAACTTAGGTTACTTCCATGTCTTGGCTATTGTAAATAGTGTTGCAATGAATGTTGTGGTTCATGTATCTTTTTGAATTATGGTATTCTCTGCATATATGCCCAGGAGTGGGATTGTTGGATCATATGGTAGTTCTATATTTAGTTTTTTAAGGTACCTCCATACTGTTCTCCATAATGGTTATACCAATATACATTCCCACCAACTGTGTAGGAGGGTTCCCTTTTCTCCACCTCTTCTCCAGCATTTATTTTTGGTAAATTTTTAGATGATGTCCATTCTGACCCTTATGAAGAGATACTTCATTGTAGTTTTGATTTGCATTTCTCTAATAATTAGCAAAATTGATAATTTTTTCATGTGCCTGTTTCACTGTCTGTCTTCTTTGGAGAAATGTCTAGAATTTCTGACAATTTTGATTGTTTTCTTTTCTTCTTTTTTTTTCTGATATTGAGCTACAAGAGCTGTTTCTATATTCTGGAGTTTAATCCCTTGTCAGTTGCTTTGCTTGCAAATATTTTCTCCCATTTCTGTGTTGTCTTTTCATTTTGTTTACAGTTTCCTTTGCTGTCCAAAAGCTTTTAAGTTTAATTAGGTCCCATTTGTTTATTTTTGGTTTTATTTTCATTACTCTAGAGGTGGATTCAAATAGATATTTCTGCACTTTATGTCAGAGAGTGTTTTGCCTAGGTTTTCCTCTAAGAGTTTTATAGTGTCTGTCCTTATATTTAGTTCTTTAATCCATTTTGAGTTTATTTTTTTGTATGGTGTTAGGGAATGTTGTAATTTCATTGATTCACAGGTAGCTGCCCCGTTTTCCCATCACCATTTATTAAAGATATTGTCTTTCCTCCATTGTATATATTTGCCTCCTTTGTCATAGATTAATTGACCATAGGTGCAAGGGTTTATTTCTGGGCATTCTATCCTGTTCCATTGATCTATATGTCTTTTTGCCAGTACCATACAGTTTTGTTGACTGCAGCTTTGTAGTATAGTCTGAAGTCAGGGAGCCTGATTACTCCAGCTCTGTTTTTCTTTTTCAAGATTGCTTTGGCTGTTCAGCATTTTTTGTGTTTCCATAGAAATTTAAATATTTTTTGTTCTAGTTCTATGAAAAATGCCTTTGATAATTTGATAGGGATTACATTGAATCTTTAGATTGCCTCGGGTACTATGCTCATTTTAACAATATTTATTCTTCCAATCCATGAACATGGTATATCTTTCCATCTGGTTGTGTTGTCTTTGATTTCTTTCATTAACATCTTATAGTTTTCTGTGTACAGGTCTTTTGCTTCCTTAGGCAGGTTTATTCCTAGGAATTTTATTCTTTCTGATGCAATGGTAAATGAGATTGTTTCTTTAATTTCTCTTTCTGATCTTTTGTTGTTAGCATATAGGAATGCAAGAGATTTCTGTATATTAATTTCATATCCAGCAACATTACTGAATTCATTGATGAGCTCTAGTAGTTTCCTGGTAAGACCTTTAAGATTTTCTATGTATAGTATCATATCATCTGCAAGCAGTGAGAGTTTTACTTCTTTCGCAATTTGGATTCCTTTTATTTCTTTTTATTCTCTGATTGCCATGGCTAGGACTTGCAAAACTATGTTGAATAAAAGTGGTGAGAGTGGACATCCTTGTCTTGTTACTGATCTTAGACAAAATGCTTTCAGCTTTTCACCATTGAGAATGACGTTAGCTGTGGGTTTGTCATATATGAAATTTATTATGCTGCGGTAAGTTCCCTCTATTCCCACTTTCTGGAGAGCTTTTATCATAAAAGGTTGTTGAATTCTCTCATACTCTTTCTCTGTGTCTATTGATATGATCATATGGTTTTTATTCTTCAGTTTGTTAATGTGGTTTATCACACTGATTGATACAACCCATGTTGTATGATCCTCTTAATGTATTGTTGGATTCGGTTAGGTGGTATTTTGTTGAGGATTTTTGTGTCTATGTTCATAAATGACATTGGCGTCTAATTTTCTTTTTTCTGGTCTCTTTTTCTGGTTTTGGTGTCAGGGTGATTGTGGCCTCATAGAAGGATCTTGGGAGTGTTCTTTCTTCTGCAATTTTTTGGAAGAGTTTCAGAAGGATAGGTGTTAACTCTTCTCTAAATGTTTAATAGAATTCTGTGAAGCCATCTGGTCCTGGATTTTGTTTGTTGAATGTTTTTAAAAAGCAGTTTTGCTTTCAGTACTTGTGATTTCTCTGTTCAAGTTTTCCATTTCTTCCTGCCTCAGTGATGGAAAGTTGTACCTTTTTACGAATTTGTTCATTTCTTCTAGGTTGTCCATTTTATTGGCATATAGTTGCTTGTAGTAGTCTCTCATGATCCTTTGTATTTCTGCAGTGTCTGATTTAACTTCTCCTTTCTCATTTCAAATTATATTGATATGAACCCTATCCCATTTTTTCTTAATGAGTCTGGCTAAAAGCTAATCAATTTTGTTTATCTTTTCAAAGAACCAGCTTTTAGCTTCAGTGATCTTTTCTGTTGTTCTCTTCATCTCTATTTCATTTGTTTCTGCTCTGATCTTTATGATTTCTTTCCATTACCTTCACGTTTTGATTATTCTGCTTTCTCTATTTGCTTTAGGTGTAACATTAGGTTGTTTACTTGAAATTTTTATTCTTTCTTGAGGCAACGTTTTATTGGTATAAACTTCCATATTAGAAATGCTTTTGTTGTCTCCCAAGGATTTTGGATCATTGTTTTCATTGTCATTTGTCTCTATGTTTTGATTTCCTCTTTGATTTCTTCTGTCATCCATAGGTTGTTTAGTGACATGTTGTTTAGCCTCCATGTGTTTCTGGTTTTTTTACAATTTTTTCCTGTGATTTATTTCTAATCTCATAGCATTTTCTTCAGAAAAAGACACTTGATATGTATTCCATTTTCTTAAATTTACTGATGCTTGATTTGTGGCCCACAATGTGATGTATCCTGGAGAATGTTCCATGTGCACTTGAGAAGAAAGCATATTCTACTGCTTTTGCATGCAATGCAAAATATCAATTAAGGTCATCTGATCTAATTTGTCATATAAGGCTTGCGTTTCCTTATTGCTTTTCTGTCTGGATGATTTCTCCATTGATGAGAGTGGGCTGTTGAAGTCCCCCACTATTATTGTCTTTCTCTCAGTTTCTCAATTTTTGCCTGTACCATTTGCCTGATATATTGAGGTGTTCTATGTTGGATTCATATATATTTACAATTGCCACATCTTCTTCTTGCCTTGATCCCTTGATCATTATGTACTATCCTTCTTTGTCTCTTGTAACAGTCTTTATTTTGTGAATTTATTTATTTTTGACTGCATCGTGTCTTCATTGCTGCACGAGCTTTCTCTATTTGCAGTGAGCAGGGCCTACTCTTCGTGGTGGTGTGTTGGCTTCTCATTGTGGTGACTTATTTTCTTGCAGAGCATGGGTTCTAAACATGCAGGCTTCAGTAGTTGTGGTTCACAGGCTCAGTAGCTGTGGCTCATTGTCTCTAGAGTGCAGGCTCAGTAGTTGCTCCACAGCATGTGGGATCTTTGTGGACCAGGGGTCAAACCAGTGTCCCCTGCACTGGCAGGTGAATTCTTAATGACTGCAACAACAGGGAAGCCCAACAGTCTTTATTTTTAAGTCTATTTTGTCTGATATGATCATTGTTACTCCAGCTTTCTTTTGATTTCCATTTGCACAAACCAACTTTTTTGGTCCCTTCATTTTTATTCTGTACATGTCCCTAAGTCTGAAGTGGGTCTCTTGTAGACAGCACATATATGGGTCTTGTTTTTGTATCCATTCTGCCATTCTATGTTTTTTGGTTGGAGCATTTAATGCATTTAAATTTTTAAAAAATCTTTATTGGAGTATAATTGCTTTACATAGTTGTGTTAGTTGCTGCTGTATAACAAAGTGAATCAGCTATATATATACATATATCCACATATCCCCTCCCTCTTGGGTCTCACTCCCACCCTCCTATCCCACCTTTCTAGGTTGTCACAGCACCGAGTTGATCTCCCACTTCTATGTAGCTGCTTCCCACTAGCTATCTATTTTACATTTGATAGTGTATATATGTCCATGCCATGCTCTCACTTTGTCTAAGCTAACACTTCCCCTTACCCCTGTCCTCAAGTCCATTCTCTACATCCACGTCTTAACTCCGGTCATGCCCCTCGGTTCTTCAGAACGATTTTTTTTATTCCATATATATGTGTTAGCATACACTGTTTGTTTTTCTCTTTCTGACTTACTTCACTCTGTATGATAGACTCTAGGTCCATCCACCTCACTACAAATAACTCAGTTTCATTTCTTTTTATGGCTAAGCAATATTCCATTGTATATATGTGACACATCTTCTTTATCCATTCATCCGATGATGGACACTTAGGTCGCTTCCATATCCGGGCTATCATAAATAGAGCTGCAATGAACATTGTGGTACAGGACTCTTTTTGAATTTTGGTTTTCTCAGGGTATATGCCCAGTAGTGGGATTGCTGGGTCATATGGTAGTTCTATTTGTAGTTTTTTAAGGAACTTCCATACTGTTCTCCATAGTGGCTGAACCAATTCACATTCCCACCAGCAGTGCAAGAGTGTTCCCTTTTCTCCACACCCTCTCCAGCATTTATTGTTTCTAGATATTTTGATGATGGCCATTCTGACTGGTGTGAGATGATACCTCATTGTAGTTTTGATTTGCATTCTCTAATGATTAATGATGTTGAGCATTCTTTCATGTGTTTGTTGGCACTCTGTATATCTTCTTTGGAGAAATGTCTATTTAGGTCTTCTGCCCATTTTTGGATTGGGTTGTTTGTTTTTTTGTTATTGAGCTGCATGAGCTGCTTGTAAATTTTGGAGATTAATCCTTTGTCAGTTGCTTCATTTGCAAATATTTTCTCCCATTCTGAGGGTTGTCTTTTGTTCTTGTTTATGGTTTCCTTTGCTGTGCAAAAGCTTTGAAGTTCCATTAGGTTCCATTTGTTTATTTTTATTTCCATTACTCTAGGAGGTGGGTCAGAAAGGATCTTGCTGTGATTTATGTCATAGAGTGTTCTGCCTCTGTTTTCCTCTAAGAATTTGATAGTTTCTGACCTTACATTTAGGTCTTTAATCCATTTGAGCTTATTTTTGTGTATGGTGTTAGGGAGTGATGTAATCTCATACTTTTACATGTACCTGTCCAGTTTTCCCAGCACCACTTATTGAAGAGGCTGTCTTTTCTGCACTGTACATTCCTGCCACCTTTATCAAAGATAAGGTGTCCATATGTGCGTGAGTTTATCTCTGGGCCTTCTATCCTGTTCCATTGATCTATCTTTCTGTTTTTGTGCCAGTACCATACTGTCTTGATTACTGTAGCTTTGTAGTATAGTCTGAAGACAGGGAGGCTGATTCCTCCAGCTCCTTTTTCCATTCTCAAGATTGCTTTGGCTATTCGAGGTCTTTTGCATTTCCATACAAATTGCGAAATTTTTTTAACATCTTTATTGAGGTATAATTCCTTTACAATGCTGTGTTAGTTTCTGCTTTATTACAAAGTGAATCAGTTATACATATACATATGTTCCCATATGTCTTCCCTCTTGCATCTCCCTCCCTCCCACCCTCCCTATCCCACCCCTCCAGGCTGTCACAAAGCACTGAGTCAATATCCCTGTGCCATGCGACTGCTTCCCACTAGCTATCTACCTTACTACGTTTGTTAGTGTGTATATGTCCATGACTCTCTCTCGCCCTGTCACAGCTCACCCTTCCCCCTCCCCATAACCTCAAGTCCGTTCTCCAGTAGGTCTGTATCTTTATTCCTGTCTTACCCCTAGGTTCTTCATGACATTTTTTCCTTAAATTCCATATATATGTGTTAGCATACAGTATTTGTCTTTTTCTTTCTGACTTACTTCACTCTGTATGACAGACTCTAGGTCTATCCACCTCTTTACAAATAGTTCAATTTCGTTTCTTTTTATGGCTGAGTAATATTCTATTGTATATATGTGCCACATCTTCTTTATCCATTCATCCGATGATGGGCACTTAGGTTGTTTCCATCTCCGGGCTATTGTAAAGAGAGCTGCAATGAACATTTTGGTACATGACTCTTTTTGAATTTTGGTTTTCTCAGGGTAAATGCCCAGTAGTGGGCTTGCTGGGTCATATGGTAGTTCTATTTGTAGTTTTTTAAGGAACCTCCATACTGTTCTCCAAGGTGGCTGAACCAATTCACATTCCCACCAGCAGTGCAAGAGTGTTCCCTTTTCTCCACACCCTCTCCAAAACTTATTGTTTCTAGATGTTTTGATGATGGCCATTCTGACTGGTGTGAGATGATATCTCATTGTAGTTTTGATTTGTATTTCTCTAATGATTAATGATGTTGAGCATTCTTTCATGTGTTTGTTGGCACTCTGTATATCTTCTTTGGAGAAATGTCTATTTAGGTCTTCTGCCCATTTTTAGATTGGGTTGTTTGTTTATTTGTTATTGAGCTGCATGAGCTGCTTGTAAATTTTGGAGATTAATCCTTTGTCGGTTACTTCATTTGCAAATAGTTTCTCCCATTCTGAGGGTTGTCTTTTGTTCTTGTTTATGGTTTCCTTTGCTGTGCAAAAGCTTTGAAGTTTCATTAGGTCCCATTTGTTTATTTTTGTTTTTATTTCCATTACTCTAGGAGGTGGGTCAGAAAGGATCTTGCTGTGATTTATGTCATAGAGTGTTCTGCCTATGTTTTCCTCTAAGAGTTTGATAGTTTCTGGCCTTACATTTAGGTCCTTAATCCATTTTGAGCTTATTTTTGTGTATGGTGTTAGGGAGTGATGTAATCTCATACTTTTACATGTACCTGTCCAGTTTTCCCAGCACCACTTATTGAAGAGGCTGTCCTTTCTCCACTGTACATTGCTGCCACCTTTATCAAAGATAAGGTGTCCATATGTGCGTGGATTTACCTCTGGGGTTTCTATCCTGTTCCATTGATCTATCTTTCTGTTTTTGTGCCAGTACAGTACTGTCTTGATTACTGTAGCTTTGCAGTATACGCTGAAGTCATTGAGCCTGATTCCTCCAGCTCCTTTTCTCGTTCTCAAGATTGCTTTGGCTATTCGGGGTCTTTTGTGTTTCCATACAAATTGCAAAATTTTTTGTTCTAGTTCTGTGAAAAATGTCAGTGTTAGTTTGATAGGGATTGCATTGAATCTATAGATTGCTTTGGGTAGTAGAGTCATTTTCACAGTGTTGATTCTTCCAATCCAAGAACATGGTATATCTCTCCATCTATTTGTATCATCTTTAATTTCTTTCATCAGCGTCTTATAATTTTCTGCATACAGGTCTTTTGTCTCCTTAGGTAAGTTTATACCGAGATATTTTATTCTTTTTGTTGCAATGGTAAATGGGAGTGTTTTCTTGATTTCACTTTCAGATTTTTCATCAATAGTATATAGGAATGCCAGAGATTTCTGTGCATTAATTTTGTATCCTGTTACTTTACCAAATTCATTGATTAGCTCTAGTAGTGTTCTGGTAGCATCTTTAGGATTCTCTATGTATAGGATCATGTCATCTGCAAACAGTGACAGCTTTACTTCTTCTTTTCCGATTTGGATTCCTTTTATTTCCTTTTCTTTTCTGATTGCTGTGGCTAAAACTTCCAAAACTATGTTGAATAAGAGTGGTGAGAGTGGGCAACCTTGTCTTCTTCCTGATCTTAGTGGAAATGCTTTCAGTTTTTCACCATTGAGGATGATGTTTGTTGTGGGCTTGTCATATATGGCCTTTATTATGTTGAGGAAAGTTCCCTCTATGCCTACTTTCTGCAGGGCTTTTATCATAAACGGGTGTTGAATTTTCTCAAAAGCTTTCTCTGCATCTATTGAGATGATCATATGGTTTTTCTCCTTCAATTTGTTAATATGGTTTATCACATTGATAGATTTGCGTATATTGAAGAATCCTTGCTTTACTGGAATAAACCCCACTTGATCATGTTGTATGATCCTTTTAGTGTGCTGTTGGATTCTGTTTGCTAGTATTTCATTGAGGATTTTTGCATCTATGTTCATCAGTGATATTGTCCTGTAGTTTTCTTTCTTTGTGACATCCTTGTCTGGTTTTGGTATCAGGGTGATGGTGACCTCGTAGAAGGAATTTGGGAGTGTTCCTCCCTCTGCTATATTTTGGAAGAGTTTGAGAATGATAGGTGTTAGTTCTTCTCTAAATGTTTGCTAGAATTCGCCTGTGAAGCCATCTGGTCCTGGGCTTTTGTTTGTTGGAAGATTTTTAATCACAGTTTCAATTTCAGTGCTTGTGTTTGGTCTGTTCATATTTTCTATTTCATTCTGATTCAGTCTTGGCAGGTTGTACATTTCTAAGAATTTGTCCATTTCTTCCAGGTTGTCCATTTTATTGGCATAGAGTTGCTTGTAGTAACCTCTCATGATCTTTTTTATTTCTGCAGTTTCAGTTGTTACTTCTCCTGTTTCATTTCTAATTCTATTGAATTGAGTCTTCTCCCTTTTTTTCTTGATGAGTCTGGCTAGTGGTTTATCTATTTTGTTTATCTTCTCAAAGAACCAGCTTTTAGTTTTATTGATCTTTGCTATTGTTTCCTTCATTTCTTTTTCATTTATTTCTGATTTGATTTTTATGATTTCTTTCCTTCTGCTAGCTTTGGGTTTTTTTTGTTCTTCTTTCTCTAATTGCTTGAGGTGCAAGGTTAGGTTGTTTATTCTAGATGTTTTCTGCTTCTTAAGGTGGGCTTGTATTGCAATAAACTTCCCCCTTAGAACTGCTTTTGCTGCATCCCATAGGATTTGGGTTGTCGTGTCTCCATTGTCATTTGTTTCTAGGTATTTTTTTATTTCCTCTTTGATTTCTTCAGTGATCACTTCATTATTAAGTAGTGTATTGTTTAGCCTCCATGTGTTTGTATTTTTTACAGATCTTTTCCTGTAATTGATATCTAGTCTCATGGCGTCATGGTCAGAAAAGATACTTGATACAATTTCAATTTTCTTAAATTTACCAAGGCTTGATTTGTGATTAGTATTTGCCTTATGTATTGAGCTGCTCCTATGTTGGGTGCATAAATATTTACAATTGTTATATCTTCTTCTTGGATCGATCCCTTGATCATTATGTAGTGTCCTTCTTTGTCTCTTGTAATAGTCCTTATTTTAAACTCTATTTTGTCTGATATGAGAATTGCTACTCCAGCTTTCTTTTGGTTTCCATTTGCATGGAATATCTTTTTCCATCGCCATACTTTCAGTCTGTATGTGTCTCTAGGTCTGAAATGGGCCTCTTGTAGACAGCATACATAAGGGTCTTGTTTTTGTATGCATTCAGCCAATCTGTGTCTTTTGGTGGGAGCATTTAGTCCATTTACATTTAAGTTAATTATCGATATGTATGTTCCTATTCCCCTTTTCTAAATTGTTTTGGATTCGTTATTATAGGTCTTTTCCTTCTCTTGTGTTTCTTGTCTAGAGAAGTTCCTTTAGCATTTGTTGTAAAGCTGGTTTGGTGGTGCTGAACTCTCTCAGCTTTTGCTTGTCTGTAAAGGTTTTAATTTCTCCATCAAATCTGAATGAGATCCTTGCTGGATAGAATAATCTTAATTGCAGGTTCTTCTCCTTCATCACTTTCAGTATGTCCTGCCACTCCCTTCTGGCTTGTAGGGTTTCTGCTAAGAGATCAGCTGTTAACCTTATGGGGATTCCCTTGTGTGTTCTTTGTTGTTTTTCCCTTGCTTTTTTTTTTTTGTGGTACGCGGGTCTCTCACTGTTGTGGCCTCTCCCGTTGCAGAGCACAGGCTCTGGACGCGCAGGCTCAGCAGCCATGGCTCACGGGCCCAGCCGCTCCGCGGCATGTGGGATCTTCCCAGGCCGGGGCACGAACCCGTGTCCCCTGCATCGGCAGGCGGACTCTCAACCACTGCGCCACCAGGGAAGCCCCCCTTGCTGCTTTTAATATGCTTTCTTTGTATTTAATTTTTGACAGTTTGATTAATATTTGTCTTGGTGCATTTCTCCTTGGATTTATACTGTATGGGACTCTCTGTGCTCCCTGGACTTGATTAACTATTTCCTTTCTCTTATTAGGGAAGTTTTCAACTATAATCTCTTCAAATATTTTCTCAGGCCCTTTCTTTTTCTCTTCTTCTTCTGCAACCCCTATAATTTGAATGTTGGTGCGTTTCATGTTGTCCCAGAGGTCTCTGAGACTGTCCTCAATTCTTTTCATTCTTTTTTCTTTATTCTGCTCTGCAGTAGTTATTTCCACTATTTTATCTTCCACGTCACTTACCCGTTCTTCTGCCTCAGTTATTCTGCTATTGATCCCATCTAGAGTACTTTTAATTTCCTTTATTGTGTTGTTCATCGTTGCTTGTTTCATCTTTATTTCTTCTAGGTCCTTGTTAACTCTTTCTTGCATTTTGTCCATTCTATTTCCAAGATTTTGGATCATCCTTACTATCATTATTCTGAATTCTTTTTCAGGTAGACTGCCTCTTTCCTCTTTATTTGTTAGGTCTGGTGCATTTTTATCTTGCTCCTTTATCTGCTGTGTGTTTTTCTGTCTTCTCATTTTGCTTATCTTACTGTGTTTGGGGTCTCCTTTTTGCAGGCTGCAGGTTTGTAGTTCCCGCTGTTTTTGATGTCTGTCTCCAGTGGCTAAGGTTGGTTCAGTGGGTTTTGTAGGCTTCCTGGTGGAGGCGACTAGTGCCTGTGTTTTGGTGGATGAGGCTGGCTCTTGTCTCTCTAGTGGGCAGGTTCACGTCTGGTGGTGTGTTTTGGGGTGTCTGTGGCCTTATTATGATTTTAGGCAGCATCTCTCCTAATGGGTGGGGTTGTGTTCCTGTTTTGTTAGTTGTTTGGCATAGGTTGTCCAGCACTGTAGCTTGCTGGTTGTTGAGTGAAGCTGGGTGCTGGTGTTAAGATGGAGGTCTCTGGGAGATTTTTGCCGTTTGATATTATGTGGAGCTGGGAGGTCCCTTGTTGACCAGCGTCCTGAAGTTGGCTCTCCTACCTCAGAGGCAGAGCCCTGACTCCTGGCTGGAGCACCAAGAACCTTTTATCCACATGGCTCAGAATAAAAGGGTGAAAAATTAGAGAGTATTAGTAGAAGTATGAAGAAAGAAGGAAAGAAAGGAGGGAAGGAAGGAAGGAAGAAAGAAAGAAAGAAACAAAGAAAGAAACAGAGAAAGAAACAAAGAAGGAAAGAAGGCAAGAAGGAAAGAAAGGAGAGAGGGAGGGAGGAAGGAAACAAGGAGGGAAAGAAGGATAAAAGACAGAAAGAAATAAGATACAGTAAAATAAAGTATAATAAAGTTATTGAATTAAAAAATACTTATTTAGAAAAAAAAAGGGGATGGATAGAACCTTAGAACAAATGTTGGAAGCAAAGCTATACAGACAAAATCTTACACAGAAGCATACACATACACCCTCACAAAAAGAGGTAAAGTGGAAAAAATCATAAATCTTGCTCTCAGAGACCACCTCCTCAATTTGGGATGATTCATTGTCTAAAGGAGGGAAGGAAGGAAGGAAGGAAAGAAAGAAAGAAAGAGAAAGAGAAAGAAAGAAAGAACGAAGGTAAAGTATAATAAAGTTATTAAAATTAATTATTAAGAAAAAATTTTTTTTAAAAAAACATGGATGGATATAACCCTAGGACAAATGTTGGAAGCAAAACTGTACAGACAAGATCTCACACAGAAGCATACACATACATATTCACAAAAAGAGGAAAAGGGGAAAAAATCATAGATCTTGCTCTCGAAGCCCACCTCCTTAACTTGGGATGACTCGTTGTCTATTCATGTATTCCATGATGCAAGGTACATCAAGTTGATTGTGGAGCTTTAATCCGCTGTTTCTGAGGCTGCTGGGAGAGATTTCCCTTTCTCTTCGTTGTTCTCACAGCTCACAGGGGCTCAGCTTTGGATTTGGCCCTGCCTCTGCGTGTAGGTCGCTGGGGGGCGTCTGTTTTTTGCTCAGACAGGACGGGGTTAAGGGAGCCACTGATTCGGGGGCTCTGGCGCACTCAGGCCGGGGGGGGGGTGGGAGGGAGGGGCTCAACGTGCTGGGCGGGCCTGCGGCGGCAGAAGCCAGCGTGATGTTGCACCCGCCTGAGGCCCGCCGTGCGTTCTCCCGGGGAAGTTGTCCCTGGATCCCCGGAACCTGGCAGTGGCGGGCTGCACACGCTCCATGGAAGAGGGGTGTGGATAGTGACCTGTGCTTGCACACAAGCCCCTTGGTGGCGGCAGCAGCAACCTTAGCGTCTCCCGCCCGTCCCTGGGGTCCGTGCTTTTAGCCGCGGCTCACACCTGTCTCTGGGGTCCGCGCTTTTAGCCATGGCTCGTGCCCGTCTCTGGGGTTCGTGCTTTTAGCCGCGGCTCGCGCCCGTCTCTGCAGTTCCTTTAAGCAGCACTCTTAAACCCCTCTCCTCGCACACCAGGAAACAAAGAGGGAAGAAAAAGTCTCTTGCCTCTTCAGCAGGTGCAGACTTTTCCCCGGACTCCCTCCCGGCTAGCCGTAGTGCACTAACTCCTTCAGGCTATATTCAAGCCGCCAACCCCAGTTCTCTCCCTGTGCTCCCATGGAAACTGAAACCCGAGCCTCAGGTCGCAGCCCCGCCCACCCCGGCGGGTGAGCAGACAAGCCTCTCGGGCTGGTGAGTGCCGGTCGGCACCGATCCTCTGTGTGGGAATCTCCCCGCTTTGCCCTCCGCACCCCTGTTGCTGTGCACTCCTCCGCGGCTTCGAAGCTCCCCCTCTGCCTCCCACAGTCTCCGCCCGCGAAGGGGCTTCCTAGTATGTGGAAACTTTTCCTCCTTCACAGCTCCCTCCCACTGGTGCAGGTGCCGTCCCTATTCTTTTGTCTCTGTTTTTTCTTTTTTTCTTTTGCCCTACCCAGGTACCTGGGGAGTTTCTTGTCTTTTGGGAGGTCTTCTGCCAGCCTTCAGTAGGTGTTCTGTAGGAGTTGTTCCATGTGTAGATGTATTTCTGGTGTATCAGCTCCGCCGCGCTCTCCTGGCCTGTCCGCGTATCCGGCCGGCTCCCTGCTCCCGGCACCCCGTCCGGGTTAGCAGCTCCTGCCTTATGTATTGAGGTGCTCCTATGTTGGGTGCATAAATATTTACAATTGTTATATCTTCTTCTTGGGTTGATCCCTTGATCATTATGTAGTGGCCTTCTTTGTCTCTTTTAATAATCTTTATTTTAAAGTCTATTTTGTCTCATATGAGAATTTCTACTGCAGCTTTATTTTGATTTCCATTTACATGGAATATCTGTTTCCATCCCCTCACTTTTAGTCTGTATGTGTCCCTCAGTCTGAAGTGGGTTTCTTGTAGACAGCATATATATGGGTCTTATTTTTGTATCCTTTCAGCCAGTCTATGTATTTTTGTTGGAACATTTAACCATTTACATTTAAGTTAATTATCGATATGTGTGTTCCTATTACTATTTTCTTAATTGCTTTTTGTTTCTTATTACAGGTCTATTCCTTCTCGTGTGTTTCTTGCCAAGAGAAGTTTCTTTAGCATTTGTTGTAATCTGGTTTCGTGTTGCTGAATTCTCTTAGCTTTTGCTTGTCTGTAAAGGTTTTAATTTCTCTGTCGAATCTGAATGAGCTCCTTGCTGGGTAGAGAAATCTTAGTTGTAGATTTTTCCCTTTCATCACTTTAAATATGTCCTGCCACTCCCTTCTGGCTTGCAGAGTTTCTTGTGAAAAATAAGCTGTTAACCTTATGGGGATTCCCTTGTATGTTATTTGTTGCTTTTCCCTTGCTGCTTTTAATAATTTTTTTGTATTTAATTTTTGATTGTTTGATTAGTATGTGCCTTGGCATGTTTCTCCTTGGATTTATCCTGTATGGGACTCACTGCACTTCCTGGACCTGATTGACTATTCCCTTTTCTGTATTAGCGAAGTTTTCAACTCTAATCTCTTCAAATATTTTCTCATTCCCTTTTTTTTCTCTTCTTCTTCTTGGACTACATAATTCGAATGTTGGTGTGTTTAATGTTTTCCCCAAAGTCTTTGAGACTGTCCTCAATTCTTTTCATTCTGTTTTCTTTATTCTTCCCTGCAATAGTTATTTCCACTATTTTGTCTTCCAGATCACTTATCCATTCTTCTGCCAGTGTTATTATGCTATTGCTTCCTTCTGGAGAATTTTTAATTTCATTTATTTTGTTGTTCATCATTGTTTGTTTGCTCTTTAGTTCTTCTATGTCCTTGGAAATGTTTCTTGTATTTTCTTTATTCTATTTCCAAGATTTTGGATCACCTTTACTGTCATTACTCTGAATTCTTTTTCAAGTACACTGCCTATTTCCTCTCCATTTGTTTGGTCTGGTGGGTTTTACCTTGCTCCTTCATCTGCTGCTTATTTGTCTGTCTAATCATTTTTCTTAACTTACTCTGTTTGAGGTCTCCTTTTTGCAGGCTGCAGGTTTGTAGTTCCTGTAGTTTTTGTTGTTTGCCCCCAGTGAGTAAGGTTGTTTTAGTGGGTTGTGTAGGCTTCCTGGTGGAGGGGACTGGTGCTTGTGTTCTGGTGGATTAGTCTGGATCTTGTCTTTCTGTTGGGCAGTACCACTTCCAATGGTGTGTTTTGGTGTGTCTGTGAACTTAGTATGATTTTAGGCGCCTCTCTGCTAATGGGAGGTGTTGTGTTCCCATCTTGCTAGTTGTTTGGCATGGGGTGCCCAGCACTGGAGCTTGCTGGTCCTTGAGTGGAGCTGGGTCTTAGTGTTGAGATGGAAGTCTCTGGGATATCTCTCACTGATTGATATTACATGGGGCCAGGAGGACTCTGGTGGTCCAATGTCCTGAACTCATTTTTCCCACCTCAGAACTTCAGACCTGTCAGCCCCCAGGAGCACCAAGCCCCTTTCAGCCCAACAGCTCAGAAGAAAAGGGAGAGAAAAAACAAATAAATAAAATTAAGTTATTAAAATAAAAAATTAAAATATTATTATTATTATAAAAATATTTTAATATAATTTTAAGAAAGAGAGCAACAAAACCAATTAAAAAATCCACCAGTGATAACAAGCACTGAAAACTAAACAAGATAGACATACAAATCAGAAAGTAGTCAGTCGCATGTAGCAAACCTCAAGTCTACAGTTGCTCCCAAAGTCCACTACCTCAATTTTAGGATAATTCATTTTCTATTCACGTATTCCACATATTCCGGGTACATCAAGTTTATTTTTGGAGTTTTAATCCGCTGCTTCTGAGGCTCCATCAAGAAATTTCCCTTTCTCTTCTTTGTTTGCACAGCTCCTGGTGTACAGCTTTGGATTTGGTCCCTCCTCTGCATTTAGGTCACCCTCTGGCATCTGTTCTTCACACAGTATGGAGGGGGTTAAAGGAGCAGTTGATTAGGGGGCTCTGGCTCCCTCAGGCCATGGGGAGTTAGGGGTACCCAGTGTGTGTTGAACCTGTGGTGGCAGAGGCCAGCATGACGTAGCAACCCCCTGAGGTGTGCTGTGTGTTCTCCTGGGGAAGTTGTCCCTGGATCATGGGACCCTGGCAGTGGTGGGCTGCACAGGCTCCTGGGAGGGCATGTGTGGATAGTGACATGTGCATGCACACAGTATTCTTGGTGGTTGCAGCAGCAGCATTAACGTTTCAGGCCTGCTTCTGGTGTCCGTGCTGCTAGCCGCAGCTCACTCCCATGTCTGCAGCTCATTTCGGTGGTGCTCTGAATCCTCTCTCCTCACACACCTGGAAACAATGGTCTCTTGACTCTTAGGTAGTTCCAAAGTTTTCCCGATTCCCCTCTTGGTTAGCTGTGGCACACTAGCCCCTTTTTGGGTGTGTTCACACAGTCAACCCCCGTCCTCTCCCTGGGATCTGACCTCCGATGCTCAAGCCCCAGCTCCGAGCCTCACTTGCCCCAGCAGGTGAGCAGACAAGCCTCTCAGGCTGATGAGTGCTGGTAGGCACCGATCCTCTATGTGGGAATCTCTCAGCCTTGCCTTCTGCACTCCTGTTGCTGCACCATCCTCCGTGTCTCCAAAGCTACCCCCCCAACCCCCATATCTGCCAGTGAGGTGTCTTCCTAGTGTGTGGAAACTTTCCGTCCTTTACAGCTCCCTCCCAGAGGTGCAGGTCTCATCCCTATTCTTTTGTCTCTGTTTTTTCTTTTTTCTTTTGTCCTACCTAGTTACAAGGGGAGTTTCTTGCCTTTTGGGAAGTCTGAGGTTTTCTGTCAGTGTACAGTAGGTGTTCTGTAGGAGTTGTTCCACATGTAGATGTATTTTTGATGTATTTGTCGGGAGGAAGGTGATCTCCGTGTCTTACTTCTCCACCATCTTGAAGGTTCTCCCCTCCATTTACATTTAAGGGAATTACTGATATGTATGCTTTTATTACCATTTTGGTAATTGTTTTGGATTTGTTTTTATAGGTCTTTTTTATTCCCTTCCTCTTTTGTTCTCTTGTGTTTTGATGACTATATTTAGTGTTGTGTTTGGATTGCTTTTTCTTTTTGTGTTTGTATCTATTGTAGATTTTTGGTTTCCTGTTACCTTGAAGTTTTGATATACCAGTCTATCTATCTATCTATCTATCTATCTATCTATCTATCTATCTATAAGATCATTTAAGTTGCTGGTCTCTTAATTTCCAATATCCTGCATTTGTACTCTCCTCTTCTTATGATTGCTTGTTTTGATATCATATTTGCGTGTGGATGATTTCCTACATTTATTTTATGTTTGCCTTTACTTTTGAGCTTACCCATTCATAATTTTCTTTTTTCTAGTTTTGGCCTTTTCTCTTCTGCCTAATTAAGTTCCTTTACATTTCTTGTAAACTGGTTTGGTGGTGCTGAATTGTCTTAACTTTTGCTTGATTGTAAAGCCTTTTTTTTCTCCAACAAATCTGAGTGAGGACCTTGCTGGTTTGAGTATTCTTTGTTGTAGCTTTTTGCCTTTTATCACTTTAAATATATCATGCCACTCCCTTCTGGTCTGCAGTTTCTGCTGAAAAATCAACTGATAACCTTATGGGGATTCCCTTGTATGTTATTTCTTGATTTCCCTTTGTTGCTTTCAATATTTTTTCCTTGTTTTTAATTGTTGTCACTTTGAATACTATGAGTCTCAATGTGTTTCGCCTTGGGTTTATCCTGTGTGGGACTCTCTGCAGTTTCTGGACTTGGGTGACTTTTTCTTTTCCCATGTTATGGAAATTTTCAGCTACTATCTCTTTACATATTTTCTCAGGTCCTTTCTCTCTCTCTTCTCCTTCTGGGAACCCTATAATGCGATTGTTGGTCCATTTAATGTTGGCCCAGAAGTCTCTGAAACTGTTCTCATTCTTTTCATCTTTTTTCTTTATTCTCGTCTGTGGTCATTGTTTCCACCACTTTGTCTTCCAGCTCACTTATTCTTTCTTCTGCCTCATTTATTCTGCTATGGATTTTTTCTAGTGTATTATTCATTTCAGTTATTGTATTTTTTCATCTCTGTTCTTTAAATCTTCTATCTCCTATTAAACATTCATTTATTTTATTTTTTCAGTCGTTGTCTCCATTCTTTTTCTGAGATCTTGGATAATCTTTACTCTTATTACTTTAAATTCTTTTTCAGAAAATTTGCTTATCTCCACTTCATTTAGTTGTTCTTGTGGGTTTTTGTCTTGTTACTTCTTCTGGAACATATTTCTCTGCCTTCTCATTTTGCCTAACTTTCTGTTTGTTGTCTTCTTCCTCAGGCTGCAGGATTGTAGCTCCTCTTGCTTCTTTCTTTTGCCCCCTGGGGGATAAAGTTCATCATGAGGCTTGGTCAAGCTTCCTGGTGGGACGGACTGGTGCCTGTCCACTTGTGGGTGATGCTGGGTCTTATCCTTCTGGTGGGCAGAGCCATGTGAAGGGGTGTGTTTAGAGGTGGCTGTGAGTTCAGTATGACTTTAGGCATCCTGTCAGCTGATGTGTGGGTCTGTGTTCCTATCTTGTTGCTTGTTTGGCCTGAGGTGTTCTAGCTCTGGAGCCTGTAAGCTATTGGATAGGGCCCAGTCTTGGTGCCAAAATGACAACCTCTGTTAGAGCCTACATGGATCAATATTCCCTGAGTCCTCTGCCACTTTTGTCCTTGCCCTCCCCACCCGGTGAGCCACAGCCAACCCTTGCATTCCCATGAGACCCTCCATGACCTGCAAGTAGGTCCAGCCCAGACTCTTATGGAGTTACTGCTTTGTGTTGGCTCCCAGTGTCCTTGAAACCTTGTGTTGCCCTCCAAGAGTGGAGTACCTATTTCCCCCAGTCCTGTGGAGCTGCTGTACTCAAGAGTCACTGGACTTCAAAGCCAAATGCTTTAGGGTTCCCTCCTCTTGATGCCAGACCCTCAGGCTGGGGAACCTTGCATGGGGCTCAGGACTCTCACTCTTGTGGGAGAAACTCTAAGATATAATTATGTTTCAAGTTTGGGGGTTGCCTACCTAGCAGCTATGGGATTTGATTATGTCACAAATGCCCCCCTCCTACCATCTCGTTGTGACTTCTTCTTTGTCTTTGAATGTAAAATATCTTTTTTGATAGGTTCCAGTCTTTTCTGATTGATGGTTGTCCAACAGTTAATTGTGATTTTGGAGTTTTCATGAGAAGAGTTTAGCTCAAGTCTTTCTACTCCACCATCTTGTCTGGACTCAAGTGGTTGCTTTTACTTTGGATGCTGGCTGTGTCCTTCCTCAGCATGTGCTGACTGTTATCCTTTTCATTTGGTGTTTGCAGTTTCCATGGCCCTTGTGCACTTTGGGGATGGCTGGAGCAGTGCTTGGTGCCTGCTTGCAGGTCTTGTAGTGACAGCTGCAGCCTATGAACTCCTGGGACAGTGGGAGCAGGGCTTTTCGCCTGTTTGTGGGTCTTGTATGGGAAGCTGCGGCCCATGCACTCCCAAGACAGTGGGAGCAGGTCTTGGGGCCTGCTTGCATTCTCAGCCGCAGTGACTTGGACTCACCTCCAGGGCTCCTGTAGGTGGTGTCCTGTTACCTGAGAGAGCTCACAGGGAAAGAAGCTCTTATGCTAGTCCTGTCTTTCTCCTTGTGTGTCCCCCGATAATGGTGACTTGCCTCTCTGATGGGGCCAGGCTTCTTCTGGGTACACCCTCAGTTACTACCATCCAGCCTCTTCAGGCTGTCTCCACACAGCCAACCCCGGTCTTCTCCCTGGGTATGACCTCTGAAGCCGGAGCTTCAGCACACAGCCCCCACCTGCACCTATGGACGAGAATCTCAGGCTGGTAAAGGCAAGACTGTGGTGCCAACCTTCTGTGCAGGTTACTATTCATTTTGACTTCCACAAACTGGTTGCTGCACTCTCCTCCTAGTCTCTGAAGCTCCCCCTCTGTCTAGGCTGATCTCACCACTAGTGAGGAGACTTCCCAGGGTGTGGGAACTTTTCTTGATTCCTTTCATTTTCCTTTTCTTTTTCCTTTTCTCCTACCTGGTTTCATGGAAATATTCTTACCATTTCATAGGTCTAAAGTCTTCTGCCAGTGTTCAGTAGATGTGTCAATCGTTCCACTTGTAGCTTTAATAGTTTTGTGGGAGAAGGTGAACTCCACATCCTACTTCTCCACCATCTTGATCCTGCCCTCCTCTTTCATTCTTTTTTTTTCTTTTTGTGGTACATGGGTCTCTCACTGTTGTGGCCTCTCCCATTGTGGAGCACAGGCTCCAGACACACAGGCTCAGTGGCCATGGCTCACGGGCCCAGCCGCTGCATGGCATGTGGGATCTTCCCAGACCGGGGCATGAACCCATGTCCCCTGCATCAGCAGGCAGACTCTCAACCACTGAGCCACCAGGGAATCCCCCCCTTTCATTCTTTTGCATGTGAATATCCAATGTTCTCAATGTCATTTCTTGAAAAAACTATCCTTTTCCCATTGGGAAAGAGTCTTGGCACACAGGTGATTATTTGGCTAGATACGAATTGGTTTATTTCTGGGCTCTTTATAATGTTCCCTTGGTCAATATGTTTGTCTGTAAGCCAGTGCTATACTCTTGATTACTATAACTTTGTAATAGTTTGAAGTAAGGGAGTATGTTGCCTCCATGTTGCTCAACACTGTTTTGGATACTCATGGTCCTTTGTGGATCCATATGAATTTTAGGATGAATTTTCCTTTTTCTGCAGAAAATATCACTGGAATTTTGATATGGATCAAATTTGGTATGTAGCTCATTTGGGGTAGTATGGACATTTGAACAAGTTTAATTCTTCCCTTTCATGAACATTTATTTGTGTCCATTTATCTGTGTCTTCTTTAATTTTTTTATCAATGTTTCATAGTTTTAAGTGTAAATGTCTTTCATCTCCTTGGTTAAGTTTATTCCTAAGTATTTTTAAGTTTTTAATGCTATTGAAAGTGGATTAAAAATATTTAGATAGTTTCTTGTTAGTGTACAGATATGAAGGTGATTGTTATATGTTGATTTTGTATCCTTAAACTTTACTGAATTTGCTTATGAGTTATAATTTTTTTTTGGTGGAGTCTTTACAGTTTTCTGTGTTTAAGATGATGTCATCTGCAAACAGACAACTTTTATTTTTCCTTTCCAATTTTAATGTTTTTATTTACCTTTCTTGCCTAATTGCTCTGGATAGAACTTCCCATACTATGTTTAATAGAAGTGGTGAGAGTGGGCATAATTTCCATGTTACAGATCTTAAGGGAAAATATTTCAGCTCTTGACCACTGAGTATGAAGTTATCTGTGGTCTTAAAATATTAAAGTGCATTCTTTCTATACATAATTTGTTGAGAGTTTTATTATGAAAAACTATTTAATTTTGTCAAATGCTTTTCCTGCCTCTATTGAAATGATCATATAATTTTTATCTTTCATTTTTTAATGTGAGGTATCATATTTATTGATGTATGTATGTCGAACCATCATTGCATCCCAGGAATGTTTAATTCAGTTTAGTATTAAAGGTTTTGAGAATTTTTACATGTATATTCACCAGGGATTTTGGCCTATAATATTTTTCTTGTAGTATCCTTGTCTGGCTTTGGTATTGGAGTAATGCTGGCCTTATGAAATAAGTATGGAAGTGTTCTCTCATTTTTTATCTTTTTTGGAAGAATTTGAGAAAGACTTAATAATTCTACTTTAAACATTTGGGAGAATTCACCAATGAAATCATCTGTTTCTGGACTTTTCTATGTTGGGAGGTTTTTGATTACCTATTCAATATTCTTACTAGTAATTGGTGTGTTCAATTTTTTTATTTTTCATGATTCAGTATTTATAGATTGTATATTCCTAGAAATATATCTATGTCTTCTAGGTTATCCAATTTGTTGGTGTACAGTTGTTCATAATAGTCTCTTATTATCCTTTGTATTTCAGTGGTATCAATTGTAATGTCTCCTCTTTCACTTATAATTCTGTTGTTTTGGGTCCTCCCTCTTTTTTCCTTGCTTGGTCTAGCAATTTTGTTTACCTTTTCAAAGAACAAACTCTTAGTTTTGTTAATCTTTTCTTTTGTTATTCTGTTCTCTATTTCATTTATTTCTGATCTAATCTTTATGTTTATTATTTTCTTCCTTCTGCTAAACTTTGGGCTTTGTTTCTTTTCTAATATTGGGGTATAAAGTTAGGTTATTTTTCATCTTTCTTCTTTCTTAGGATAGACATTTATTGCTATAAACTTCCCTCTCAGAACTGAGTTTGCTGCATCCCATAAGTTTTGATATGTTGTGTTTCCATTTTTGTTCTCTTTAATATATTTTAAAATTCCCTTTTAATTTCTTCTTTGATCCATTAGTTGTTTAGGTGTGGTTTAATTTCCACACATTTTTAGTTTTCCAGGTTTTTTTTTTTTTTCTGTCATTGATTTCTAGTTTCGTACCATTGTGGTCAGAAAAAGTACTTGGTATGATTTCAGTCTCCTTACATTTACTAAGGCTTGTTTAGTGACTTAACATGAGATGTTTCCTGGAGGATGTTCTGTGTGCACTTGAAAAAATGTGTATTCTGCTCCTGTTAAATGGAATGTTCTGTATATGTCTGCTAGTTTTATTTGGTCTAAGATGTGGTTCAGGTCTAGTATTTCCTTATTGATTTTTTGTCTGGATGATGTACCTATTATTGAAAGTAGGATATTGAAGTCCTCTACTATTATTGTATGGACTATTTCTCCCTTCTGATCTGTTAGTATTTGCTTAATGTATTTAGATGCTCCAGTGATGACTGCATATATATTTACAATTGTTATATTTTCTTTGGAATTGATCTCTTTAAGTATACAGACATATCTTTTTTATTGTCCTTCACAGATATTGCATTTTTTAATAAATTGACGGTTTGTGGCAACCTTGTGTCACAATTGGCACCATTTTTTCCAACAGCATTTGCTTACTTTCTCTTTGGCACATTTTGGTAATTCTCACAATACTTCAAACTTTTCCATTATGATTGCCTTTCTATCGTGATCTGTGATCAGTGATCTTTGATGTTACTATTGCAAAAATATTATGACTTGCTGAAAGCTCAGATGATGGTTAGCATTTTTAGCAATAAATTATTTTAAAATTAAATTATGTACATTTTTATTGACAATGCTATTTCAGACTTAATAGACTATAGTATAGTATAAACATGACTTTAATATGCACTGGGAAATCACAAAATTCGTGTGATTTGCTTTATTGTGATATTCATTTTATTGCAGTGCTCTGAAACTGAACCCACAAAATCTCCAAGGTGTGCTTGTATAAGGACCTTCTTTGTCTCTTGGTACAGTTTTTGACTTAAAACCTATTTTTTCTGCTCTCTTTTGTTTTCTATATGCATGGAATACTTTTGTCCATCAATTCACTTTGAGCCTATGTGTAATATTTTAGCTGAAGTGAATCTTATGTAGGCAGCACATAACTGAGTCGAGTTTTTTAAATTCATTCACCATTATATGCCTTTTAATTGAATAATTTAATCCATTCATATTTCAAGTAATTACTGATAAGTAAAACAACCTAATGCCATCTTGTTAATTGTTTTCTAACTTTTTTGTGATTTCCTTTCTCTTTTCTTCTCTTGTTGTGTTTCTTTTTGGGTTGGTGTTTTTCTGTGTTACTATGTTTGATTATATTCTCTTTATATATATATATATATATATATATTTTGTGGTACGCGGGCCTCTCACTGTTGTGGCCTCTCCTGTTGCGGAGCACAGGCTCCGGATGCGCAGGCTCAGCAGCCATGGCTCACGGGCCCAGCCGCTCTGCGGCATGTGGGATCTTCCCGGACTGGGGCACGAACCCGTGTCCCCTGCATCGGCAGGCGGACTCTCAACCACTGCGCCACTAGGGAAGCCCTTTCTTTATATTTTTGTGTCTACTGTAGGTAGGCTTACATAAATCATCTTATAGATATAAAAGTTTATTTTATGTGGATGACAACTTAAATTACATACAAAACTCCATCCTTTTATTATTCCCTCCATAATCTTGGGTTTTGATGTCACAATTTACCTGTTTTTATATTATGTACCATTAACAGGTTATTATGGCTATACCTATTTTTAAAACTTTTTTCCTTTAAACCTTTATACTAGTGTTAGGTGAATAACACACCACATACTACAGCATTAGAATAGTCTGAATTTGATCATGGACTTACCTTTATCAGGATGATTTATATTTTCATATGCTTAGTTATTACTAATTAACATTTTTCCTTTCAGCTTGAAGAACTCCTTTCAGCATTTATTGTAAGGCAGGTCTAGGACTGATGAACTTTCTCAGCTTTTGTTTGTCTGGGAGTGTCTTTCCCTCTCATTCATTTTTGAAGGATAACATTGTCAGATAGAGTATTCTTGGTGGTACTTTCTTTTTATTTTTTTCCCCCCAGAACTTTGAGTATATTATTGCACTCTCTCCTGGCCTCCATGGTTTCTGCTGAGAAAATCTGATAACCTTATGAGTGTTTCCTTATATGTGAGAATTTTTTTCCTCTTGCTGCTTTTAAAATTCTCTTTTTGTTTTTGATTTTAGATAGTTTTATTATAATGTGTATTGGAGAAGATACTTTTGAGTTGAAATTTGGGGGTAGCATATTAGCTTCATAAAATTGGATATTTAAATCTCTCCCCAGATTTGGGAAGTTCTCAATCATTATTTCTTTAAATAAGCTTTCTACTCCTTTTCCCCTCTCTTCTCCTTTTGAGACTCTAACATTGCATACATTTCTTCTTTTAATGGTGGCCTACAATCACATAGGCTTTCTTCACTCTTTTTCATCTTTTTTGCTTCTGTGACTGTATGATTTCTAATTACTTGTTCACTAATTCTTCTGCTTGGTTGATTTGCTGTTAAAGCTCTCTATTGAATTTTTCATGCAGTCATTATTCTTCAACTCTTGGATTTCTATTTCTTTATTGACCTCCTCATTTTGTTCATGCACTGTCTTGCTAATTTTATTTAGTTGCCTCTCTGTGTTTTCTTATGATTACCAAAATTTCATTAAGAGGATTATTCTGATTTCTTTACCAGACAGATCATAGATATCTATCTCCTTAGGGTCAGTCATTAGAATTTTATTAGTTTCACTTGGTGTCATGTTTTTGGTGGTGTCCATGGACAGGCTTGCTGCTGGAGTCCTTGAGTAGACGGGTGTTGGTGTGGGTTGAAAACCTGGGAGAGCAGTAGTCTGCCTGGCACTGACCCTGATGCCCCCTTGAATCCTGGATTCATGGGCATTTTGGGGAGCCTGAGGTCACAGAAGCCACCCAGGGATGCAAGTGCTGGCTAGTGCTGGGGTGAGTCTGGAGTCTGTCAACCTCCAGGGGGTTGATAGTAGCCCCCTGGAGTCTGTTACCATGAAGTCACCTTGGGCTGTGGGAGCCAGCAGGCACAGGATTGGATACGGGAGCCAGGTTCACAGGAGCCCTCTAGGAACCTGATGCCAAGGGAACCACCTGTGGACTGCTAGAGGTGGCTGGCACTCAGATGGGTAAGAGTTTGGTTTTGCAGAGTCATTTTGAGACTCCGTAGCCAAGGAGAAGTGGGAGCTGTCCGGAGCCACTGGAGTTGGCAGGCACTGGGGTAAAGTGGAGGCTTGGAAGTACCGGAAGCCTGGTACTGTAGAAGCCACCTAGTTCCTTGGAAACTGCCTAGGGCCACTGAAGCTGGCAAGTGCCAGGGTGAGCTGAGAGCCTGGATTCACCAGGACCTTCCAGGATCTTGGTGCTAAGGATACCATCTGAGACCATATGGAGGCTGCCTGGGGCCACTGAAGCCAGCAGACATAGAATGGGCAATTATTGGAACTTCTGATTTAGTCCATTAAATTTACTTTCTTGAATCATTAAGGCTAGTTTTCTTTTTTGCTTTTTAAAATTTATTTATTTTTATTAAAGTATAATTGATTTATAGTATTCTGTTAGTTTTGGGTATACAGCAAAGCGATTTAGTTACACGTATTTTTTTTCAGATTCATTTCCATTTTAGGTTATTATAAGATATTGAATATAGTTCCTTGGGCTATACAGTAAATCCTTGTTGTTTATCTTTGTTATGTATAGTAATGTGTATCTGTTAATCCCATACTCCTAATTTATCCCCCCTTTCCCCTTTGGTAACCATAAGTTTATTTTCTGTTTGTGAGGCTGTTTTGTAAATAGATTCATTTGTATTATTTTTTAGATTACATAGATAAGTGATATAATATTTGTCTTTATCTGTCTGAGTTACATCACTCAGTATGATTTTCTCTAGGTCCATCCATGTTGCTGCAAGTGGCAATATTTTATCTTTTTTATGGCTGAGTAATATTCCATTGTGTAGATAGATGGATAGATATGTCACATCTTTTTCTGTTACTTTTGAGGTTAAAACAAGTATGATAGCATGAATACCAAATATTACATACAACAAAGAATGTATTAAGAGCTTGTTTGATTTTATGGGAGTATCCTTATTATTCTCTGTAACCTACATCTACAATAGAGATTTTAAAAAATATTTTATTGTAATAAAATATATTTAACCAAATTTGCCATTTTTACCACTTTTAAGTGTACAGTTCACTGGCATAAATTACATTCAGAATGTTGTGCAACCATCACCACCACTATCTGCTTTGAAGACTTTTCATCACCCCAAGTAAAGACTCTGTAACAATTAAGAAATAACTCCCCACTTTCCTATCCCAGTCCATGGCAATCTCTAATTTATCTTCTGTCTCTTGAAATTTGCCTATTCTTGATATGTCATATAACAGAAATCATACAATATTTGACCTTTTGTGTCTGGCTTATTTCACTTGTGCATATTTTCAAAGTTCATCCATGTTGTATCATGTATTAGGACAATTCCTTATGGCAGAATAATATTCCATTGTCTGTATAGTCCATACTTTGTTTTTAAGTTCATTTATTGGTAGGTACTTGGGTTGTTTCCAGCTTCTGGCTATTGTAAATAATGCTGCAATGAACACTGGTGTGAAGCTATTTGTTTGAGACTCTCTTTTCATTTTCTGGGGCAGGGGTATACACCTAGAAGTGGAGTCATATGATAATACTTTGTTTAGTTTTTTGAGGAACTGTCAAGCTGTTTTCCACAGCAGCTGCACCATTTTATAGTCTCACCAACAATTTATAAGTGTTCCAGTTTCTCCACATCCTCTCCAATGCTAGTTATTGTCCATCATTTTTATTATAGCCATCTTAGTAAGGGTCAATAGTATCACTTCTTTTCCTATTCTTTTCTTTTAAATACATTATTATATTTAAATTTTTTCAGTTTTATTGAGAAATAATTGACATACATCACTGTATAAGTTCAAGACATACAGCATGATGGTTTGGTTTGATTTACATATATTGTGAAATGATTCCCACAATAAGTTCAGATAACATCCATCTTCTCACATGTATACAATACAAAAAAATGAATAAAGAAAAAAAGGAAAAAAAAATCTCCTTGTGATAAAAACTCTTAGGATGTTCTCTAACAACTTTTCTTATATGTCATAGAGCAGTGTTAGCTATAGTTATCATGTTGTACATTACATCCCTGGTACTTATTGATTGCATAACTGAAAGTTTGTAGCATCTGACCAACCTCCTCCAATATGCTCTACCACACCCTACCAATATCATTTTTCATTTCTTTTTAAAATTTTATTATTATTATTGAAGTATAGCTGATTTACAATATTATATTAGTTTCAGGTGTACAGCATGGTGATTCAGTATTTTACAGATTACACCCCATTAAAAGTTATTACAAGATAATGGTCTTATATTATTTCTTTGTGCTATACAATATATCCTTGTTGCTTATCTGTTTTATACATAGCAGTTTGTATCTCTTAATCCCATACCCCTAACTTGCCCATCCCCCAGCCCCTCTCCCCTCTGGCAACCATAGTTTGTTCTTATATCTGTGAGTCTTTTTCTGTTTTGCACATACATTCGTTTGCATTATTTTTTAGATTCCACATGTAAGTGACATCATACAATATTTAATGGCTGAGTAATATATATAATATATAAAATATATAAGATTTATTATATAAGAATACATATATATTCTTTTTCAGATACAACTTCTTTATCCGTTCAACTGTTGATGGGCACATGGGATGCTTCCATATCTTGGCTATTGTAAATAGTGCTGCTATGAACATTAGGGTGAATGTGTCATTTCAAATTAGTGTTTTAGTTTTTTCCAGATATATATTCAGGAGTGGAATTGCTGGACCATATGGTCGTTCTTTTTTAGTTTTTTGAGGAACCTCCACACGTTTTTTCCATAGTGGATGCACCAGTTTATGTTCCAACGAGTGTAATTATACACTTATAATTTCCATTTTCTCCACATCCTCTCCAACATTTGTTATTTGTAGACATTTTGATGATAAGCCATTCTGACAGGTGTGAGGTGATATCTCATTGTTGTTTTCATTTGAATTTCTCTAATAACTAGCAATGTTGAGGATCTTTCCATGTGGCTATTAGCCACCTGTATGTCTTCTTTGGAAAAATGTCAGGTCATCTGCCCATTTTTTGATTGCGTGGTGTGTTTCTTTGATATTGAGTTGTATATGCTGTTTATATATTTGGACTAATAAACCCTTGTCAGTCATATCATTCGCAAATATTTTCTTCCATTCTGTAGGTTGCTTTTTTTCTTTAAATGGCTTTCTTTTTAATTTTTCTAAATTGGAGTATAGTTGGTTTATAATGTTTCAGGTGTACAGCAAAGTGATTTTGTTATATATATATATATATGAATATATATATTCTTTTTCAGATTCCTTTCAACTATGAGTTATTAAAAGACATTGAATATAGTTTCCTGTGTTATACAGTAGGTCCTTATTGGTTATCTATTTTATATATAGTAGTGTGTATCTGTTAATCCCAAATTCCTAATTTATCCCTCCCTTCTTTCCCCTCAAGTAATCATAAGTTTGTTTTCTATGTCTGATTCTATTTCTGTTTTGTAAATAAGTTCATTTGTATCATTTTTTTAAGATTCCACATATACATGATATCATATATTTGTCTTTCTCTGACTTCACTTAGTATGATAACCTCTAGAGTCCATCCAGATTGCTGCAAATGGCATTATTTCATTGTTTTTTATGGCTGAGTAATATTCCATTGTGTATATATATACCACATCTTTATCCATTTGTCTACTGATGGGCATTTAGATTGCTTCCATACATTGGCTATTGTAAATAGTGCTGCTATGAATATTGGGGTTCATGTATCTTTGAATTCTAGTTTTCTTCTTTTCCTGTTATATGCCCAGGAGTGGAGCTGTTGGATCATATTGTAACTACATTTTTAGGTTTTTAAGGAACCTCCATACTGTTCTCCACAGTGGCTGCACCAATTTACATTCCTAACTACAAGGTAGAGAAGGGTTACCTTTTCTCCACACCATCCCCAGCATTTATTATTTATAGACATTTTAATGGTGGTCATTCTTACTAATGTGAGGTGATATTTCACTGTAATTTTGATTTGCATTTCTCTAATAATTAGTGATGTTGAGTATCTTTTCATGTGCCTGTTGGCCATCTGTATGTCTTCTTTGTAGAAATGTCTATTTAAGTCTTCTGCCCATTGATTAGTTTTTTATTTTTGATATTGAGCTGTATAAGCTGTTTGTATATTTTGGAAATTAAGCCCTTCTTGGTCACATCATTTGCAAATATTTTCTCGCATTCTGTAAGTTGTCTTTTCATTTTTTAATGGTTTTCTTTACTCCAAAAGCTTTATGTTTAATTAGGTTTTATTTGTTTAATTTTGCTTTTATTTCTTTTCCCTTATGAGACAGATCCAAAAAATATTACTACAATTCATGTCAAAGAGCATTGTGTCTGTGTCCTCTTTTGGAATTTTATGGTCTCATGTCTTACATTTAGGTCTTTAATCCATTTTGAGTTTATTTTTTTATATGTTGTGAGGTAATGTTTTAACATAATTGTTTTACATGTAGCCGTATAGTTTTCCCAGCACCAGTTGCTGAAGATACTGTCTTTCTCCAGTGTATGTTCTTGCTTCCTTTTTCATAGATTAATGGAACATAGGTCCATGGGTTTCTGGACTCTGTGTTCTGTTCCATTGATCTATGTGTCTGTTTTTGTTCTAGTAACATTGGGTTTTGATTAATGTAGCTTTGTACTGTAGTCTGAAGCCTGGAAGCATGATACCTCCAGCTTTGTTCTTTTTCTCAAGACTGCTTTGGCAATTCAGGGTATTTTGTGGTTCCATATAAATTTTAGGTTTATTTCTTCTACTTCTGTGAAAAAACGTCATGAATATTTTCATAGGGTTTGCATTAAATCTTTAGATTGCTTTGGGTAGTATGGCCATTTTAACCATACTAATTCTTCCAATCCAAGAGCACAGAAATCTTTCTATTTATTTATATCATTTTCAATTCCCTTGATCAATGTTTTATGGTTTTCAGAGAATAGGTCTTTCGTCCCTTTTGTTAAGTTTATTCCTATGTATTTTACCCATTTTGATGAGACTTTAAATAGGATTTTTTTTACATTGTCTTTCTGATATTTGGTTATTAGTGTATAGAAAAGCAACAGATTTCAGTATATTAATCTTGTATACAGCAACCTTCCTGAAATCATTTATTAGTTTTAATTTTTGGGGGGGTGGAGTTTTTAGGGTTTTCCTTATCAAGTAGCATGTCATCTGCAAATAGTGACAGTTTTACTTTTTCCCTTCAAATTTGGATGCCTTTTATTTCTTTTTGTTATCTTATTGCTGTGGCCAGGACTTCCAAAACTATGTTAAATAGAAGTGGCAAGAGTGTGCATCCTTGTTTTGTTCATGAATTCAGAGGAAATGCTTTCAGCTTTTCACTGTTGAGTATGAAGTTAGCCACGAGTTTGTCATAACTGACTTTTATTACTATGTTGACAGATGTTCCTTCTATACCTATTTTGATGAGAGTTTTTATCATTAATGGATGTAGAATTTTGTCAAATGCTTTTTCTGGGTCTCTTAGGATGATGACTTGATTTTTATACTTTTGCTAATGTGTTGTATCACATTGCTTTGCAAGTGTTGAACCAACCTTGTGACCCTGGAAAAATCCTTTTTACATATTACTGGATTCTGTTTGCTAATATTTTGTTGAGGATTTTTGCATCTGTATTCATCAAAGATATTGGTGTGTAATTTTTTTTCTTTTCTTTCCTCTTCTTTTTTTGTACTGACTTTGGTTTTGGTATGAGGGTAATAGTGGCCTTGCACAATGAAGTTGGGCGTGTTTTTGGACTAGTTTGAGAGGGATAGGTATTCGTTTCTTTATATATTTGGTAGAATTCCCTCGTGAAGCCATCCAGGTCTGGACTTTTGTTTGCTGGGAGGTTTGTTTTTTTTTTCATTTTAATTAAAATTTCTACTTCACTACTAGTGAACAGTCCGTTCAAGTTGTCTGTTTCTTCGTGATTCAGTCTTACCACCTTGTATATTTCTCGACATTTGTTCACTTCCTCTATGTTGTCCAAATTGTTGACATATAACTGGTCATACTACTCTCTTTTTTTTTAACACCTTTATTGGAGTATAATTGCTTTACAATGCTGTGTTAGTTTCTGCTTTATAACAAAGTGAATCAGTTATACATATACATATGTACCCATATCTCTTCTCTCTTGTGTCTCCCTCCCTCCCATGCTCCCTATCCCACCCCTCTAGGTGGTAACAAAGCACTGAGTTGATCTCCCTGTACTATGCGGCCGCTTCCCACTAGCTATCTATTTTAATTTTGGTAGTATATATATGTCCATGACACTCTCTCACTTTGTCACAGCTTACCCTTCCCCCTCCCCATATCTTCAAGTCCATTCTCTAGTAGTTCTGTGTCTTTATTTCTGTCTTACCCCTAGGTTCTTCATGACATTTTTTTCTTAGATTCCATATATATGTGTTAGCATACGGTATTTGTCTTTCTCTTTCTGACTTACTTCACTCTGTAGGACAGACTCTAGGTCCATCCACCTCACTACAAATAGCTCAATTTCGTTTCTTTTTATGGCTGGGTAATATTCCATTGTATATATGTGCCACATCTTCTTTATCCATTCATCTGATGATGGACACTTAGGTTGTTTCCATCTCCAGGCTATTGTAAAAAGAGCTGTAATGAACATTTTGGTACATGACTCTTTTTGAATTATGGTTTTCTCAGGATATATGCCCAGTAGTGGGATTGCTGGGTCATATGGTAGTTTTATTTGTAGTTTTTTAAGGAACCCCCATACTGTTCTCCATAGTTGCTGTACCAATTCACATTCCCACCAGCAGTGCAAGAGTGTTCCCTTTTCTCCACACTCTCTCCAGCATTTATTGTTTATAGATTTTATTTTTTTTTGTTCTCAAAAAAGTTTTTTTATTATCTTCTAGGAGCACCATGCTGGGAATACAGTGATTAATTAAAGCCATCACAGAGCTTAGAGTCTGACTGAGGAGGTTTTTTTTTACATTGATTGATTGCTGCAAATGACTTTTATTATGGCTTTGAAGAGACATAATTCACATACCATATAATTCACTCATTTAGAGTATACAATTCAAAGAGTTTTAGCATATTCATACAATTGTACAACTATTACCATAATCAATTTTCAGAACATTTACATCACCCCCAAAAGAAACTCTGTATCCATTGGCAGTCATTCCCAATTTCTCTTCAACCTTGACTGAGGAATTCTTAAGTTTCTATTATCTGTATTCTTTTTCTTGGGATAAGATTAATGGAAAGTTGGTTGCATCAAGTATTGATATTTACAATGAAAATATTATTAAATAAAAAAAATTCCTTAGAAGCTCCCCTCAATTATTTTCCTTCATTTGCCAAGACAAGAATACATCGACTGTTTAACCGTTGTCTGTCCTGAGTAAGATTTGCTCCCTGGAAGTGTGTATTTATTGCTTTCCCATCTCTTTAGCCAGATGGAGAGCATGGATACAGTGGTGACAAGAAAGGCACAGTTACATGAGTGGCAATGGAACAGCAGGATTAAGTGTCCCTTGAGAATGGTAGGAATTCCTTGTTTAGAGTGAGGAAAACCCCCCACAAAACATAGATGTGGAGTTCTGATAGCTGCCCTTCCTTTCCTCCTTTCTTCCCTCTTAAATAATTAACTAATTAATTTTATTTTACTTATTTTTTTTACATCTTTACTGGAGTATAATTGTTTTACAATGGTGTGTTAGATTCTGCTTTATAACTAAGACAAAAGTTATACATATACATATGTTCCCATATTTCTTCCTATTGTAAAGAGAGCTGCAATTAACATTTTGGTACATGACTCTTTGAATTATGGTTTTCTCAGGGTATATGCCCAGTAGTGGGATTGCTGGGTCATATGGTAGTTCTATTTGTAGTTTTTCAAGGAACCTCCATCTGTTCTCCATAGTGGCTGTACCAATTCACATTCCAACCAGCAGTGCAAGAGTGTTCCCTTTTCTCCACACCCTCTCCAGCATTTATTGTTTCTAGATGTTTTGATGATGGCCATTCTGACTGGTGTGAGATGATATCTCATTGTAGTTTTGATTGGCATTTCTCTAATGATTAATGATGCAGAGCATTCTTTCATGTGTTTGTTGGCAGTCTGTATATCTTCTTTGGAGAAATGTCTATTTAGGTCTTCTGCCCAGTTTTGGATTGGGTTGTTTGTTTCTTTGTTATTGAGCTCCATGTGCTGCTTGTAAATTTTGGAGATTAATCCTTTGTCAATTGCTTCATTTGCAAATATTTTATCCCATTCTGAAGCTTGTCTTTTGGCCATGTTTATGGTTTCCTTTGCTGTGCAAAAGCTTTTAAGTTTCATTAGGTCCAATTTGTTTATTTTTCTTTTTATTTCCATTTCTATAAGAGGTGGGTCAAAAAAGATCTTTCTGTAATTGATGTCATAGAGTGTTCTGCCTAAGACTTTTCCTCTAAGAATTTGATAGTTTCTGGTCATACATTTAGGTCTTTATCCATTTTGAGCTTTTTTTGTGTATAGTGTTAGGGAGTGTTCTAATCTCATATGTTTACATGTACCTGTCCAGTTTTTCCAGCACCACTTTTTGAAGAGGCTGTCCTTTCTCCACTGTACATTCCTGTCTCCTTTATCAAAGATAAGGTGACCATAGGTGCGTGGGTTTATCTCTGGGTTTTCTATCCTGTTCCATTGATCTATCTTTCTGTTTTTGTGCCAGTACCATACTGTCTTGATTACTGTAGCTTTGTAGTATAGTCTGAAGTCAGGGAAAATGATTCCTCCAGCTCCATTGTTCATTCTCAAGATTGCTTTGGCTATATGGGGTCTTTTGTGTTTCCATAGAAATTGTGAAATTTTTTGTTCTAGTTCTGTGAAAAATGCCAGTGGTAGTTTCATAGAGATTGCATTGAATTGGTAGATTGCTTTGGGTAGTAGAGTCATTTTCACAATGTTGATTCTTCCAATCCAAGAACATGGTATATCTCTCCATCTATTTGTATCATCTTTAATTTCTTTCATCAGTGTCTTATAATTTTCTGCATACATGTCTTTTGTCTCCTTAGGTAGGTTTATTCCCAGATATTTTATTCTTTATGTTGCAGTGGTAAATTGGAGTGTTTTCTAGATTTCACTTTCAGATTTTTCATCACTAGTAAACAGGGATGCCAGAGATTTCTGTGCATTAATTTTGTATCCTGCTACTTTACCAAATTCATTGATTAGCTCTAGTAGTTTTCTGGTAGCATCTTCAGGATTCTCTATGTATAGTCTTATGTCATCTGCAAACAATGACAGCTTTACTTCTTCTTTTCCAATTTGGATTTATTTTATTTCCTTGTCTTCTCTGGTTGCTGTGGCTAAACCTTCCATAACTATGTTGAGTAAGAATGGTGAGAGTGGGCTACCTTGTCTTGTTCCTGATCTTAGTGGAAATGCTTTCAATTTTTCCCCATTGAGGAAGATGTGGGCTATGGGTTTGTCATATATAGCCTTTATTATGTTGAGGAAAGTTCCCACTCTGCCTACTTTTGTGAGGTTTTTTATCATAAATGGGTGTTGCATTTTGTCGAAAGCTTTCTCTGCATCTATGAGAAGATCATATGGTTTTTCTCCTTCAATTTGTGAATATGGTGTATCACATTGATTGATTGGCATATATTGAAGAATACTTGCATTCCTGGAATAAACCCCACTTGATCAAGTTGTATGATCCTTTTAATGTGCTGTTGGATTCTGTTTGCTAGTATTTTGTTGAGGGTTTTTGCATCTATGTTCATCAGTGATATTGGCCTGTAGTTTTCTTTCTTTGTCACGTCCTTGTCTGGTTTTGGTATCAGGGTGATGGTGGCCACGTAGAATGAGTTTGGGAGTGTTCCTCACTCTGCTATATTTTGGAAGTGTTTGAGAAGGTAGGTGATAGCTCTTCTCTAAATGTTTAATAGAATTTACCTGTGAAGCCGTCTGGCCCTGGGCTTTGATTTGTTGGAAGATTTTTAATCACAGTTTCAATTTAAGTGCTGGTGATTGGTTTGTTCTTATTTTCTATTTCATCCTGATTCAGTCTTGGCAGGTTGTGCATTTCTAAGAATTTGTCCATTTCTTCAAGGTTGTCCATTTTATTGGCATAGAGTTGCTTGTAGTAATCTATCATGATCTTCTGTATTTCTGCAGTGTCACTTCTTACGTCTCATTTTACATTTCTAATTCTATTGATTTGAGTCTTCTCCTTATTTTTCTTGATGAGTCTGGCTAACAGTTTATCATTTTTGTTTATCTTCTCAATGAACCAGCTACTAGTTTTATTGATCGTTGCTATGGTTTCCTTCATTTCTTTTTCATTTATTTCTAATCTGATCTTTATGATTTCTTTCCTTCTGCTAACTTTGTGGGTTTTATTTTTGCTCTTCTTTCTCTAATTTCTTTAGGTGCCAAGTTTAGGTTGTTTTTTCAAGATGTTTCCTGTTTCTTAAGGTAGGGTTGTATTGCAATAAACTTCCCCCTTAATACTAATTTTGCTGCATCCCATAGGTTGGGTCATTGTGTCCCCATTGTAATTTGTTACCAGGTATTTTTTGATTTCCTCTTTGATTTCTTCCGTGATCACTTCGTTATTTAGCAGTGTATTGTTTAGCCTCCATGTGTTTGTATTTTTTACAGATCTTTTCCTGTAATTGATATCTAGTCTCATAGCAATGTGGTCAGAAAAGATACTTGATACAATTTCAATTTTCTTAAATTTACTAAGGCTTGATTTGGAACCAAGATATGATCTATCCTGGAGAACATTCCATGAGCACTTGAAAAAAATATGTATTCTGTTGTTTTTGGATGGAATGTCCTCTAAATATCAATTAAGTCCATCTTGTTTAATGTATCATTTAAAGCTTGTGTTTCCTTATTTATTTTCTTTTTGGATGATCTGTTCATTGGTGAAAGTGGGTGTTAAAATCCCCTAGTATGAATGTGTTACAGTCAATTTCCCCTTTTATGGCTAGTTAGTATTTGCCTTATGTATTGATGTGCTCCTATGTTGGGTGCATAAATATTTACAATTGTTATATCTTCTTCTTGAATCAATCCCTTGATCATTATGTAGTGTCCTTCTTTGTCTCTTGTAATAGTCTTTATTTTAAAGTCTATATTTTGTGATATGAGAATTGCTACTCCAGCCTTCTATTGGTGTCATTTTGCATGGCATATATTTTTCCATCCCCTCACTTTCAGTCTATATCTGTCTCTAGGTCTGAAGTGGTCTGTTGTAGTCAGCATATATATGGGTCTTGTTTTTGTATCCATGCACCCAGTCTGTGTCTTTTGGTGGGAGCATTTAATCCATTTACATTTAAGATCATTATCAATATGTATATTCCTATTCCTAGTTTCTTAATTGTTTTGGGTTTGTTATTGTAGGTCTTTTACTTCTCTTGTGTTTCTTGCCTAGAGTAGTTCCTTTAGCATTTGTTGTAAAGCTGGTTTGGTGGTGCTGAACTCTCTCAGGTTTTGCTTGTCTGTAAAGGTTTTAAATTCTCCACCAAATCTGAATGAAATCCTTGCTGGGTAGAATAATCTTGATTGTAGATTTTTCTTCTTCATCACTTTTAATATGTCTTGCCAGTCCCTTCTGACTTGCAGAGTTTCTGCTGAAAGATCAGCTGTTAACCTTATGGGGATTCCCTTGTGTGTTATTTGTTGTTTTTCCCTTGCTGCTTTTAATATGTTTTTTTGTATTTAATTTTTGACAGTTTGATATGGTATGATATGATAATATGTGTCTTGGCGTGTTTATCCTTGGATTTATCCTGTATGGGACTCTCTGTGCTTCCTAGGCTTGATTAACTCTTTCTTTTCCCATATTAGGGAAGTTTTCAACTATAATCTCTTCAAATATTTTCTCATTCCCTCTCTTTTTCTATTCTTCTTCTGGAACCACTATAATTTGTATGTTGGTGTGTTTAATGTTGTCTCAGAGGTCTCTGATGCTGTCCTCAGTTCTTTTCATTCTTCTTTCTTTATTCTGCTCTGCAGTACTTATTTCCAATATTTTATCTTCCAGTCACTTATCCATTCTTCTACCTCAGTTATTCTTCTATTGATCCCTTCTAGAGTATTTTTAATTTCATTTATTTTGTTATTCCTCATTGTTTGTTTCATCTTTAGTTCTTCAGTTCCTTGTTAAATGTTTCTTGCATTTTCTCTATTCTATTTCCAAGATTTTGGATCATCTTTACTATCATTATTCTGAATTATTTTTCAGGCAGACTGCCTATTTCCTCTTCATTTGTTGGGTCTGGTGGGTTTTATGTTGCTCCTTCATCTGCTGTGTGTTTTTCTGTCTTCTCATTTTGCTTTTCTTACTGTGTTTGGGGTCTCCTTTTTGCAGGCTGCAGGTTCGTTGTTCCTGTTGATTTTGATGTCTGTCTCCAGTGACTAAAGTTGGTTCAGTGGGTTGTGTAGGCTTCCTGGTGGAGGGGACTAGTGCCTGTGTTCTGGTGGATGAGGCTGAATCTTGTCTCTCTGTTGGGAATGTCTGGTGGTGTGTTTTGGGGTGTCTGTGGACTTATTATGATTTTAGGCATCTTCTCTGCTAATGAGTGGGGTTGTTTTCCTGTCTTGCTAGTTGTTTGGCAGAGGCGGTCCAGCACTGTAGCTTGCTGGTCGTTGAGTGAAGCTGGATGTTGGTGTTGAAATGGAGATCTCTGGGATATTTTTGCCATTTGATATTACACGGAGCTGGGAGGTCTCTTGTAGACCAGTGTCCTGAAGTTGGCTCTCCCAACTCAGAGGCAGAGCACTGATTCCTGGCTGCAGCACCAAGAGCCTTTCATCCACATGGCTCAGAATAAAAGGGAGAAAAAGTAGAAAGAAAGAAGATAAATGAAAATAAAATAAAGTAAGATAAAATAAAATAAAGTTATTAAAATTAATTATTAAGAAAAATAATTTTAAGTAAAAACATAAAAAAAAATGTTTGGTTAGAACCCTAGGACAAATGGGGAAAGCAAAGCTATACAGAGAAAATCTCACACAGAAGCATACACATACGCACTCAGAAAAAGAGGAAAAGTGGGAAAAATAATAAATCTTGCTCTAAAAGTCCACCTCCTCAATTTGAGATGATTTGTTGTCTATTCCTGTATTCCATGGATGCAGGGTACATCAAGTTGATTCTGGAGATATAATCCGCTGTTCCTGAGGCTGCTGGGAGATATTTCCCTTTTCTTCTTTGTTCGCACAAGTCCTGAGTCTCAGCTTTGGATTTGGCCCCGCCTCTGCCTTTCCGTCACCGGAGGGCGTCTCTTCTTTGCTCAGACAGGACTGGGTTAAAGGAGCCGCTCATTCGGGAGCTCTGGCTCACTCAGGCCGGGGGTAGGGAGGGGCACAATGCGGGGCGAGCTTGTGGCAGCAGATGCCTTCGTGATGTTGCACCAGCCTGAGGCATGTCCTACATTCTCCTGGGGAAGCTGTCCCTGGATCCCGGGACCCTGGCAGTGGCAGGCTGCACAGGCTCCCTGGAAGGGAGGTGTGGATAGGGACCTGTGCTCACACACAGGCTTCTTAGTGGCGGCAGCAGCAGCCTTAGCGTCCCATACCCATCTCTGGGATCTGCGCTGTTAGCCGCGGCTTGTGGCCTTCTCTGGAACTCCTTTTAGCAGCGCTCTTAATCCCCTCTCCTTGCGCACCTGGAATCAAAGAGGGTAGAAAAAGTCTCTTGCCTCTTCAGCAGATCCAGACTTTTCCCCAGACTCTCTCCCGGCTCTCCATGGTGCACTAACCCCTTCAGGCTGTGTTCACTCTGCCAGTCCTCTCCCTGTGCTCCTACTGAAACCCAAGCCTCAGCTTCCAGCCCATACTATTCTCTTATGACATTTTTTATATCTGTGGTATTGTTATTTATCCTCTTTGATTTCTTATTTTGTTTATTTATGTTTTTGCTCTTTTCTTCTTGGTGAGCCTGTTTAAAGGACTATCAATTTTGTGTATCTTTTTTTAAAAAACCCAGCTCTTCCTTTCTTTGATCTTTTCTAATTTTTATCTCTTTTTTATTCATTTCCTCTCTGATCTTTATTAGTTCCTTCCTTCTGTTGACTTTGGGCCTTGCTCTTTTTCTAATTACTTTAGGAGGTAGATTAGGTTGTTTATTGATACTTTTTGTTATTTGAGGAATGCCTGTATCACTATAAACTTCCCTCTTAGAACTGCCTTTGCTGCATCCATATAATTTTGAGTGTTCTTTTTTAATTTTCATTTATCTCAAGTTATTTTCTGATTTCCCATTTGATTTTTTCCTTGACCCTTTTTTTTAGTGGCACATTGCTTAGTTTCCACATGTTTCTTCTTTTCCATTTTTGTTTTTTAAATTGATTTCTAGTTTCATATTCTTTTATTTGGAAAAATATTCTTCATATAATTTCTGTCCTCTTAAATTCATTGCAATTTGTTTTGTGGCCTGGCATGTGATCTATGCTGGAGAGTGTTCCATATGTACTTTAAAAGAATGTGTATTCTGCTATTTACGGATGGAATGTCCTGTAGATATCTACTAGTCTAGCTGGCCCATTGTGTCATTTAAGACAACTGTTGCCTTATAGCTTTTCTGTCTGAATGTTCTGCCCATTGTTGTAAATAAGGTGTTAAAGTCCCCTACTATGATTGCATTATTATCAGTTTCTGCCTTTATGTCTGTTAATGTTTGCTTTATATATTTAGATGCTCCTATATTGGGTGCATATATATTAATGAATGTAATATCCTCTTCTTGTATTGATCCCCTTATCATTATGTAATACACTTCTTTGTTTTTTGTTATAGCCTTTGTTTCAATGTCTAATTTTTCTGATATGAGTATTGCTACACCCGCTGTTTTGTCATTTCCATTGCATGAAATACCTTTTTCCATCCCCTCACTTTCATTTTGTGTCTTTAGCCCTGAAATGTGCCTCTTATAGGCAGCATAAGGAAGATCTTGTTTTTGTTTTTTATCCATTCTGCCACCCTATGTCTTTTGATTGGAGCATTTAGTCCATTGACATTTAAAGTAATCCTCAATAGTAATGTCCTTATTGCCAATTAATTTCTTGTTTTCTGGTTCTAGGGGTAGTTCTTCTTGGTTCATTTCTTCCTTTCTTTCTTCCTTTGTGCTTTGATGATTTTCTTCAACAGTATGCTTCTGTTCCTTTCTTTTTAGTTTTTCTTTGTCTATAGTAGGTTTTTATTTTGTGCTTACAATAAGGTTCATATATCTTCAAATATAACTATATCTACTTGTTTTAAACCGGTAGTCATTTATGTTCAAACAGATTCTAAAAGATTTATATTTTTTACTCCCCTCCCCCATATTTTGTGTTTTGATGTCATGTCTTACATCTTCATGCGTACCTTTTCTTTATTTTAATTATAGTTGTTTTTACAGTTTTTGTCTTTTAATCTATGTACTGGTTTATTTAAGGGGTTGATCCACAGTCCTTATGATATATATGTCTTTCCTAGTGTTATTTACCCTTTCCTATAGATTCTTACTTATTTTCCCCTTAGAGAAGACCCTTCAACATTTCATTTAGGGTGTGCTTAGTATTGACAAACTCTTAATTTTTGCTTGTCTGAGAAGTTCTTTATCACTCTTATTCTAAATGATGATCTTGCTACTAGGTTTTTGCAGGTTTTTCCTTTTCAGCACTTTGAATATATCATTCCACTCCCTCCTGGGCTGAAACGTTTCTGCAGAGAAATGAGCTGATAACTTTATGGGAATTACCTTGATTTCACTCTTTGTTTTTCTCTTCTGTGTTTAGAATTCACTGCTCATCTTTAACTTTGCCATTTAAATTATAAAATGTCTTGGTGTGGGCCTATTTGGGTTCTTCTTGTTTGGGATACTCTGTGCTTTCAGTACCTGGATATCTACTTCCTTCTACAGGTTTGGGAATTTTTCAGATATAATTTCTTCAAATATTTTTTGATCCCCTTCTTGCTCTTATCCTTCTTGGACTCCTATAATATGAATATTGGTATGTTTGATAATATGCCTGAGATTGTTTAAATTATTTTTATGATTGAAATTACACTTTATTGTGAGATGTTAACATATTTTTTGACTATTTCTTTTTTTATTGTATAGTTGATTTACAATGTTTCAGATTGTACAGCAAAGTGATTTGGTTATACATATGTATCTATTCTTTTTCACATTCTTTTCTGTTATAATTTATTACAAGATATTGAATATAGTTCTCTGTGCTATATTGTAGATCATTATTGTTTATTTTTAAATTTGTTTTTCTTTCTGCCATTCTGATTGGGTGATTTCTTTCTATACTCTCTTCCAGATCACTTATGCATTCTTCTGTATCACTTCATCTGTTATTTATTCCTTCCAGTGTGTTCTTCATTTAAGCCACTGAATTATTTATTTCTGATTTTGTCTTTTTAATATTTTCTATATTTCCTTGTTATAATGGTCTTTGCTTAGATCAATTACTACCCCTAATTTAGTTAATATTTTTATTACAGATGTTATCAATTTTTATATTGTAAACTTTATTTCTGTATGATTTTTTTTCAGGAGTTTTCTGTTGCTCTTTTATTCACAGTAGTTCCTCTGCTTTTTCATTGTTCTGAACTTCCTCTGCCTCTATGAGTTTAGGTGAAACAGTTACCTATTGCAGACTTAAAGGTGTCTTCTTATGTGGGAGTATCTCTGTACAGACTACTTGTATCTCTGTACACACTGCTTGTGTCACATCTTTCCTCAGGGTGTACTGGAAAATATCACCTTGGTATTTGGTAGGACTGGAGATGGAGGGGCTAGAGATGGCACCTGGTGTGAAGAAAGACTTACGCTCTGCTCAGTGGCTGTGACTGGCCTGTTGTTTGTGGGGTTTGAATCCCAAGTTGCTGGGGAATAATCCCTGAGGGTCTTTCCCAAGATGGCTCTGTTCCCTTTAATTGTGTGTTTTTCCCTTTCCCTGCTCAAGACTTTTGCCCCAGAAGAGGTGAGTGCTAATGCAGTTGGGGTCCATGCACAGGTCTGATGTGCTGCCTGTGTAGGTGCCTGTGGCTCTGCTCAGATACAGTCTTACATGCAAGGCCCCTTTATTCCTCATAGCAGATCACTTCTCCCTACCATCCCTGCCCCCACCCTGTCATTCAAGTGCTCCACAGGGCTGGTGGTGACCCACATGGACTCTCAACATGTTTGGGGAGGTTAGTTGTGCTGGAGCAGCTGCCATCAGACATCTATGTGGCTTCTGAGGTGCCATTTGAGTACACACCAGCAATGGACACTGCCACCCCATGCAAATTCCCCCAGGATCAAATCACCCCTGTGTCTGATAGTAAAAATATTTCCGCAGTTGTGTGCATCCTATATCCAAGTCCGTGCTTTAGCATGGAGTGAGTGTGGCTGAAGCATTCACTTGACCCAATCTGAAACACATAGTGAGGTGGTTGTTGAAACCTGGCAGCCACTAGGAGAGACCTCTCTCTGCCCTGCCTTGGGGGCAAGGCTTCATTGTCTCTCACAGCTGATCACTGACCCCAGCCTCCACTGCTCTTGCTCCATTGTGAAACGACTTCACAGGGCATGTCAGGCCTACAAGTTTTTTTATTTTTCATGTGTCGGGAATTGAACTGTGGTGGTCCTGCTTCTGTCTGAGATCTGTTTGGCTTCTGAGGAGGTGTTTGAGCAAGTGCCCACAATGGTTGCCACTGCCCCAGCCAGGCTCTGCCCTGGTAGAGGGATGACTCTGCATCCCACAGTAATGTATTTTCCCTGCTCATGGCCTCCTAAGATCCAGTGCAATGCTGTGGTATGAAGAGAGCAGGGCCTGGAAATTTGCTCATCTTGGGCTGGGATGCTCTGTTATTTGGTTGTGGAAAACCCATCACTTGCTAGAGCAGACCTCATGCCCTGCCTCAGGGTTAAGCCATTATGTGCACACTGCTCATATGTGGAGTTCAGCCTTCCCCCAGCCCTTCTATTACTTCCCATGGCATTCCAACCAGCCAACAAGTATTGTCTCCTCTTTGTAGAACCCAAGGACTTGGACGCCCAATATGTGTTTTAAACTGCTTACTGGCCAGGTTGGCTGTCTGCCTGTTTTCCTCTGATTCCCTTCCCAGAGGCACAGGTCCCAACCTGATTGCTTTTCTTTCTTTCCTATGTGATTATATGTGTATTTTACTTACAACATTTATTGTATGAGAGACATTCTTGTTCCAACTGGTCTAGGATCTATATGTCTGTGGTCAGCAGTTTTCATCTGTTGGGAGTCTGGTTTATGTAAAAGTAACTTAAGAGGAGGAGCTTCAAAGTGGCAGAAGAGTAAAACGTGGGGATCAGCTTCCTCCCTACAAATACATCAGAAATATCTCTACATGTGGAACAACTCCTACGGAACACCTACTTTAGGCTGGCAGAAGACCTCAGACCTCCCAAAAGGCAAGAAACTTCCCACATACTTGGGTAGGGCAAAAGAAAAAAGAAAAAACAGAAACAAAAGAATAGGGATGGGACCTGCACCAGTGGGAGGGAGCTGTGAAGGAGGAAAGGTTTCCACACACTAGGAAGCCCCTTCGTGGGCGGAGACGGCAGGTGGCGGAGGGGGTAGCTTTGGAGCCACGGAGGAGAGAACAGCAACGGGGGCGTGGATGGCAAAGCAGAGAGATTCCCACACAGAGGATCAGTGCCGACCACCACTCACCAGCCCAAAAGGCTTGTCTGCTCACCCGCCAGGAGGGGCTGGGGCTGGGAGCTGAGGCTCGGACTTCGGAGGACAGATCCCAGGGCGAGGACTGGAGTTGGCTGTGTGAACACAGCCTGAAGGGGGCTAGTGTACCACAGCCACCCGGGAGGGAGTCAGGGAAATGTCTGGAGCTGCCGAAGAGGCAAGAGACTTTTTCTTGCCTCTTTGTTTCCTGGTGCGTGAGGACAGGGGATTAAGAGTGCTGCTTAAGGAGCTCCAGAGATGGGCACGAGCCATGGCTAACAGCGCAGACCCCAGAGACGTACATGAGATGCTAAGGCTGCGGCTTCAGACACCAAGAAGCCTCTGTGTGAGCACAGGTCACTATCCACACCTCCAATCCCAGGAACCTGTGCAGCCTGCCACTGACAGGATCCAAGGACAACTTCCCCAGGAGAACACACGGTGTGCCTCAAGCTGTGCAATGTCATGCCGGCCTCTGCCACCGCATTCTTGCCCTGCATCCGTACCCCTCCCTCCCCATGGCCTGAGTGAGCCAGAGCTCCAGAATCAGCTGTTCCTTTAACCCCATCTTCTCTGAGCGAAGAAAAGACGCCCTAGGGTGATCTGCATGCAGAGGCAGGTCCAAATCCAAAGCTGAACACCGGGAGCTGTACAAACAAAGAAGAGAAAGGAAATTTTCTCCCAGCAGCCTCAGGAACAGCGTATTAAATGTCCACAATCAACTTGATGTACCCTGAATCTGTGGAATAACTGAATAGAAAATGAATCATCCCAAATTGAGGACATGAACTTTGGGAGCAAAGATATATATATATATTTTTCCCTTTTTCTCTTTTTTGGAATGTTATGTGTATGCATGTAATTTAGTCTGCCAAGCTTTGCTTTTACCATTGGTCTTAGGGTTCTGTCTGTCTGTTTTTCTTTGTTGTTGTTTGTTTTATATTTATTACTTTTAAAAACTTTCCTTAATAATTATTTTTACTTTTTATTTTAATAACTTTATTTTATTTTACATTATCTTATTTTATTTTATGTTCTTCTTTCTTTCTTTCTTTCTTTTCTCCTTTTCATTCTGAGTTGTGTGAATGAAAGGCTCATGGTGCTTCAGCCAGGTGTCAGGACTGTGCCTCTAATGTGGGAGAGCCAAGTTCAGGTCACTGGTCCACAAGAGACCTCCCAGCTCCATATAATATCAAACAGTGAAATCTTCCTGATATCTCTATCTCAACAACAAGACCCAGATTAACTAAAGGACCAGCAAGCTACAGTGCTGGACATCCTATGCCAAACAACTAGCAAGACAAGAAAACAACACCATCCATTAGCAGAGAGGCTTCCTGGAATCATAATAAGGTCAAAGACACCCCAAAACACACCACCAGACGTGGACCTGCCCACCAGAAGGAAAGATCCAGCCTCATCCACCAGAACAGAGGGACTATTCTCCTCCACCAGGAAGCCTACACAACCCACTGAACAAACATTAGCCACTGGGAGCAGGCACCAAAAATAACGGGAACTATGAATCTGCAGCCTGGGAAAAGGAGACCCCAAACACAATAAGTGAAGCAAAATGAGAAGACAGAGGAAAACACAGCAGATGAAGGAGCAAGGCAAAAACCCACCAGACCTAACAAATGAAGAGGATATAGGCAGTCTACCTGAAAAATAATTCAGAATAATGATAGTAAAGATGATCCAAAATCTTGGAAATAGAATGGAGAAAATACAAGAAACGTTTAACAAGGACCTAGAAGAACTAAAGAGCAAACAGTGATGAACTGCACAATAAATGAAATTTAAAATTCTCTAGAAGGGATCAATAGCAGTATAACTGAGGTAGAAGAACTGATAAGTGAACTGGAAGATAAAATCTTGGAAATAACTACTGCAGAGGAGAATAGAGAAAAAAGAATGAAAAGAATTGAGGACAGCCTCAAAGACCTCTGGAACAATAATAAACATACCAACATTCGAACTATAGGGGTCACAGAACAAGAAGAGAAAAAGGAAGGGATTGAGAAAATATATAAAGAGATTATGGTTGAAAATTTCCCTAATATGTGAAAGGAAATAAATCAAGTTCAGGAAGCACAGAGACTCCCATACAGGATAAATCCAAGGAGAAATATGCCAAGACACATATTGATCAAAGTATCAAAAATTAATGCAAAGAAAAAATATTAAAAGCAGCATGGGGAAAACAACAAATAACACATAAGGGAATCTGCAAAAGGTTAATAGCTGATCATACATCAGAAACTCTTCAAACCAGAAGAGAGTGGCAGGACATATTTAAAATGATGAAGGAGAAAAACCTACAACCAAGATTACTCTACACAGCAAGGATGTCATTCAGATTTGATGCAGGAATTAAAAGCTTTACAGACAAGCAAAAGCTAAGAGAATTAACCAGCTTTACAACAAATGATAAAGGGACTTTTCTAAACAGGATTCACAAGAGAAGGAAAAGACCTACAACAAGAAACCCAAAACATTTAAGAAAATGGTAATAAGAACATACATATCGATAATTATCTTAAAAGTAAATGGATTAAATGCTACAAGCAAAAGACATAGACTGGCTGAAAGGATACGAAAACAAGAGCCAAATATATGCTGTCTACAAGAGACCCACTTAAGACCTAGGTACACATACAGACTGAAACTGAGGTGATGGAAAAAGATATTCTATGCAAATGGGAATCAAAAGAAAGCTGGAGTAGCAATTCTCATATCAGACAAAATAGACTTTAAAGTAAAGACTACTACAAGAGACAAAGAAGGACACTACACAGTGATCAATGGATCAATCCAAGAAGAAGATACAACAATTGTAAATATTTATGCACCCAACTTAAGACTACCTCAATACATAAGGCAAGTACTAACAGCCATAAAAGGGGAAATTGACAGTAACACAATAATATTAGGGGACTCTAACACCCCACTTTCACTAATGGACAGATCACGCAAAATGAAAAAAAATAAGGAAACACAAGCTTTAAATGATACATTAAACAAGATGGACTTAATTGATGTTTATTGGATATTCCATCCAAAAACAACACAATACGTTTTCTTCTCAAGTGCTCATGGAACAATCTCCATGACATATCATATCTTAGTTCACAAATCCAGGCTTGGTAAATTTAAGAAAACTGAAATCATATCAAGTATCTTTTCCGACCACAATGCTATGAGCCTAGATATCAATTACAGGAAAAGATCTGTAAAAATACAAACACATAGATGCTAAACAGTACAATACTTAAAAACCAAGAGATCACTAAAGAAATCAAAGAATACATAAGAACAAACGACAATGAAAACATGATGTCCCAAAACCTGTGGGATGCAGCAAAACCAGTGCTAAGTGGGATGTTTATAGCAATACAATCCTACCTTAAGAAACAAGAAACATCTCAAATAAACAACCTAACCTTACACCTAAAGCAATTAGAGAAAGAAGAACAAAACAACCCAAAAGTTAGCAGAAGGGAAGAAATCATAGAGATGAGATCAGATATAAAAGAAAAATAAATGAAGGAAATGATAGCAAAGATCAATAAAACTAAAAGGCATTCTTTGAGAAGATAAAAAAAATTGATAAATCATTAGCCAGACATATCAAGAAAAAAAGTGACAAGATTCAAATCAATATAATTAGAAATGAAAAAGGATAAGTAACAACTGACTGCAGAAATACAAAGGATCATGAAAAATTACTATAATCAACTCTGTGCCAATAAAATGGACAACCTGGAAGAAATGGACAAATTCTTAGAAATGCACAACGTTCCAAGACTGAAACAGGAAGAAATAGAAAATATGAACAAACAAATCACAGGCACTGAAATTGAAACTGATTAAAAATCTTCCAACAAATAAAAGCCCAGGACCAGATGGCTTCACCGGCAAATTCTATCAAACATTTAGAGAAGAGCTAACACTATCCTTCTCAAACTCTTCCAAAATATAACAAAGGGAGGAAAACTCCCAAACTCATTCTATGAAGTCACCATCACCCTGATACCAAAACCACACAAAGATGTCACAAAGAAAGAATACTACAGTCCAATATCACTGATGAACATAGCTGCAAAAATACTCAACAAAATACTAGCCAACAGAATCCAACAGCACACTAAAAGGATCATACAACATGATCAAGTGGGGTTTATCCAAGGAATGCAAGGATTCTTCAATATAAGCAAATCAATCAATATGATACATCATATTAGCAAACTGAAGGAGAAAAACCATATGATCCTCTCAATATATGCTGAGAAAGCTTTCAACAAAATTCATCACCCATTTATGGTAAAAACTCTCCAGAAAATAGGCATAGAGCAAACTTTGCTCAACATAATAAAGGCCATATATGACAAAGCCACAGCCAACATCATCCTCAATAGTGATAAAATGAAACCATGTCCTCTAAGGTCAGGAACAAGACAAAGTTGCCCATTCTCACCGCTATTATTCAACCTAGTTTTGGAAGTTTTAGCCACAGAAATCAGAGAATAAAAAGAAATAAAAGGAATCCATATTGTAAAAGAAGAAGTAAAGCTGTCAGTGTTTGCAGATGACATGATACTATGCATAGAGAATCCTAAAGATGCTACCAGAAAACTTCTAGGGCTAATCAATGAATTTGGAAAAGTAGCAGGATGCAAAATTAATGCACAGAAATCACATGCATTCCTATACTCTAATGATGAAAAATCTGAAAGTGAAATTAAGAAAACACTCCCATTTACCATTGCAACAAAAAGAATAAAATATCTAGGAATAAACCTATCTAAGGAGACAAAAGACCTGTATGCAGATAATTATAAGACACTGATGAAAGAAATTAAAGATGATACAAATAGATGGAGAGATATACCATGTTCTTCGATTGGAAGACTGAACCTTGTGAAACGATTTTACTACCCAAAGCAATCTACAGATTCAGTGCAATCCCTATCAAAGTACCACAGGCATTTTTCACAGAACTAGAACAACAAAATTCACAATTTGTATGGAAACAGAAAAAACCCCGCATAGCCAAAGCACTCTTGAGAAAGAAAAATGGAGCTGGAGGAATCAGGCTCGCTGTCTTCCGCGTATACTACAAAGCTACAGTAATCAAGACAGTATTGTACTGGCACAAAAACAGACATATGTATCAATGGAAAAGGATAGAAATCCCAGAGATAAACCCACATACATTTGGTCACCTTGTCTTTGATAAAGGAGGCAAGAATATTCGGTGGAGAAAAGACAGCCTCTTCAGTAAGTGGTTCTGGGAAAACTGGACAACTACATGTAAAAGAATGAAATTAGAACACTCTCTAACACCATAAAAAAATTAAACTCAAAATGGTTTAAAGACCTAAATGTAAGGCCAGACACTATCAAACTCTTAGAGGAAAACATAGGCAGAACACTCTATGACATAAGTCACAGCAAGATCCTTTTTGACCCACCTCATAGGGAAATGGAAATAAAAACAAAAGTAAACAAATGGGACCTAATGAAACTTAAAAGCTTTTGAACGGCAAAGGAAACCATAAACCAGGCAAAAATACAACCCTCAGATGGGAGAAAATATTTGCAAATGAAGAAACTGGGAAAGGATTAATCTACAAAATTTACAAGCAACTCAGTATCAAAGAAACAAACAACCTAATCCAAAAATGGGCAGAAGGCCTAAATAGACATTTCTCCAAAGAAGATATACAGATTGCCAACAAACACATGAAAGAGTTTTCAACATCATTAATCATTAGAGAAATGCAAATCAAAACTACAATGAGATGTCACCTCACAAAGTTCAGAATGGCCATCATGAAAAAATCTACAAACACTAAATGCTGGAGAGAGTGTGGAGAAAAGAGAACACTCTTTCACTGTTGGTGGGAATGTAAATTGAAACAGCCACTATGGAGAACAGTATGGAGGTTCCTTAAAAAACTAAAAATAAAACTACCATAGGACCCAGCAATCCCACTACTGGGCATATACCCTGAGAGAACCATAATTCAAAAAGAGTCATGTACCAAAATGTTCATTGCAGCTGTATTTACAATAGCCAGGACACGGAAGCAATCTAAGTGTCCAAGGACAGATGAATGGATAAAGAACATGTGGAACATATATACAATGGAATATTACTCAGCCATAAAATGAAACGAAATTGAGTTATTTGTAGTGAGGTGGATGGACATAGATTCTTTCATACAGAGTGATATAAGGCAGAAAGAGAAAAACAAATACTGTATGCTAACACATGTATATGGAATCTAATAAAAGAAAAAGAAAAGGTCATGAAGACCCTAGTGGCAAGACAGGAATAAAGACGCAGACCTACTAGAGAATGGACTTGAAGATACGGCGAGGGGGAAGGGTTAGCTGGGACAAAGTGAGAAAGTGGCATGAACATTTATACACTACCAAGCATAAAATAGATAGCTAGTGGGAAGCAGCCACATAGCATAGGGAGATAAGCTTGGTGCTTTGTGACCACTTGGATTAGTGGGATATGGAGTGTGGGAGAGAGGGAGTCACAAGAGGGAAGAAATATGGGGACATATGTATATGTATAACTGATTCACTTTGTTATAAATCAGAAACTAACATACCATTGTAAAGCAATTATTCTCCAATAAAGATGTTAAAAAAATAATACAAATGAATGTATATATCAAAACAGAAACAGACTCACAGATATAGAAAACAAACCGATGGTTACCAAAAGGGAGAGGGAAGGGGGGAGGGATAATTTAGGGACATGAGATTAAGAGATACAAACTAAAATGTGTAAAATAGATAAGCAACGAAGATATATTGTATAGCACAGGGAATTATAGCCATTATCTTTTAATAAGATATAATGGATTATAATCTGAAAAAATACTGAATCACTGTGCTGTATACCTGAAACTAATATAATATTTTAAGTCAACTATACTTCAATAAAAAGGTACCTAAAATATCCAAAAAGAATAACTTAAGAATGTGTCTCAGACATTGTTATCTATGTCCTTCAGGGAGGATCTAACGGTTCTGTGATTCTGCTATACTACTGATCTCTTTATAAATTGTTCCCAGTTCTCCTGCCTGACTGATGTTCTTTTTCTCTGCATGTTCTTATTCGTCTGATAATTAACACTTGATCCAGATGTTTTGGAATTCAGAGAAGGTCCGAAAAACAAAAGCAAAGCCTTCTACTTCAAAAGACAGGGATATGGGTTTTTTTTTTAATGGTTTCAATCCCCTCTTTTCATTGATGCTGCTGAATTCTGAGGGGATCAGATATGATGACCTTTCTAACTACTTCCTGCTTAAGAGGTATGACGTTAAAAATGGTGAGGATTAAAGAAGAGAAAGTCCTAGACTTTCATCTCAAAGAACTCTACAGTTTTATATAGCAGTCTCAAATTCTCCAAAATAAAGAGAGCCTTTCTCTTTCCTTTCCCTGACCTGCCATCATTTCCTTTTGCAATAACACTTCAGTAAGAAAAGCAAAAGGATTAATATAAAGAGGGAGATAACCAATCATTTTAAATAGTCAGTTTCCTCCGAAGAGGTTAGAAAACCTATCTATGACCCTTGAAAAAGTATTTGTGTAATGGTTAGTTAATTATATCATCCTTTTCCCCCAATATCTACAACTATTTGAACTCAATGAAACTCTTTCACTCTTTACTGAAGTACCTTTTGAACTAGCTCAGAGTTTTCCTCTAGTTTATCTTATGGCCAGCTGTCTTCTACCTTTATAACTGAACATAGGGTCTTCAGTTCTAACTCCAATTACATGTAATGATCAATATCTGTTTTCTCATAGGTTTTATTTTTTCTGTTAATTGTAGTTTACCAACCATAATGTAATTACACCAGATCCCAGTGTTATTAATTTGGAAGGTATTATTAAGGCAGTAAAAAACAGTTAAGGTTACAGACTCATTTTTGGAGCCTTCCCAGCAAAACTTTCCTTTTCCCATATAGAATAAGTTGTTCTGTGTCAGAGTTTTCAACATGAGCCATGTTAAATGGTCTCAGAATCTCACAGAGCTTGAGGGCATAACCAAATATTGCTCTTTAAGGTGCAGCTCAGCATTGAGACTGGTGTCCAATTTGGGGGGGGGGTTCAGTCTTCTTATCTTATCAAGTCCAACATCTCCCCATGGGTAGTATGTATTGCTTTTGAAATGCATTCCTTATTTCAACCAAGTGTATTAGTTTGTATAACTGCTTTTGACTAATCAGAGGATCTAAAGCAATCAGGATGTGACAATGAAGGTTTACAGTTGCCACTTATAACATCCCATAGTCATGGAGGACCATAAGTCTCCGAGAAGTGAGCCTCCTGGTCTTCTGTTCCCAGTATGGTGGGCCACTGTCTAGAAACCACTTCTGATTCTATAGTTACCTTGAGACCATAAAGTTGCAGTTGGCAGCTGCTAACAGATATTGTTTTGAGAATAGCTGATGGTGTCCTTTAATCTGGTACCATTCAGAAAATTCAAGTTCTCAGTAATAAAGGAATGTGTCTGATATCATGTACACAATGGCCATCCAGCTCTATTTCGGATGCCTGAACCAGTTACTTTATTTTGATTTTTAAATGCATTCTTTTCCTTCAATGGTTAAAGTAGATGTACAATGTATGTTTGATAGGTCACAAAACATGCTGTTCTAGTTTAAGTTAAATTATTTATAAGCCAGAATGCCTTTCCCATACCTCTATATGTGAAAATTTCTTCTATCATTTCCCCTCTTTGTTTGCAATTGATGGAAAATATTTGTCCCTCAATGCCAAGTTGGTTGCTGCCTGCCGTGGGTCCATCATGTCACTTGGTGCTAGGCCTACTTTATATATATACATATGCCGAGATATCCACATTGGGGGAAATCTAATCAGCCATAGTGAACAAGCTCAGAAGGTATGCTAATGAGGAAACATTTTATAAGCTATACATTTTATCAATTATACTGAATTGTCACACAAACATTGTACATGTGCCTTTAGCAGTAGATTTTAAATAAGCAGTGACATATGTCATGTAGTTATACTCTGTGACAACTTCACTGGAGAATTCTCTTTTCCTCCCGAACATCAAGGCAAATGGATATCTAGAAGTTCAGCAATAACTTTCAATTTTGATAGGGAGACAAACATTTAGTAAGCAGCTCAATTGAATAGTAGGATGGGTCTTTCAGTCCTGGTCCTGATTCTTGGGTCATCAATCTACCATTGCTGTTGTCATCTTCTCATCCTGTGTGGGTGTCATTTGGGGTCAGCAGTCCTTTTTATAAACCAGTCTGATGCAGAAGCCATTCTTAAGTGGGAAATATGAATTCAAGGATTAATTCCCTTCAGTATTGCTATGCATGAGCTAGTTAAACGTACCTGATAAAGGTCCTTTTATCTAGGTTGGAGACAGTCCTTTAAATGAAGTCTTTTCCATATGCATAGTACCCTGGTTGCATGCAGATCATGGGGCATCTGATCTTCATCCAAAGATAGATTACTGTGATCAGCATCATAAACAAGATTAGAACATCATTTTAATAATGCAATTAAACTTTACAATAATGTAACATAACAACAAAAGCCATCTTAGACATAGGTAAATAACCTTAGTATATATAAAACCCCAATATCCACAAAAATATATTCTTGAAATATAATTTTTCTCCCTAAGTTATCCTCATTTCTACAAAATCTAGCTAAATTAAGACTAATTTATTTTCAAAATAAGTCTGGTTTCAATAAATTTGGCCTGATTATTTACATAAGTATAACTGTTCATATAGGCTCTTTTAAATTGTATGTGCTGGAACATTTCATAAGAGATCTCAGACTGAACTTTTAAAAGGTCTCTCAAGGCCAGGAAAGTAATGTCAAGGTTTTACCACAAATTATACCTGTGATATCTATAGATATGAGTGAATTACTTTGTTCTTGATGTCCCCCAAATATTTTTAGATTACTGCTCTTGTCAGGAGAAGACCTTCCTTATTCACAGAAAAGGCTGCTGGCAACCTGATTTTTCAATTTCTGGAGGGATAAGGTAGATAGAAAAGATAAATGCTTCAATTCTACTTACAAAGGTATAATTTACCAAGTTGATTTAAGTCACAATTAGCTTGAAGGGAAAGATTTTGTTAAATCTGAAAAATGCATATTAAAATCTAGTAATATTTCAGATAAAACTCATGAAATTATAACCATATTCATCAATTCATTCAAGTCTATGTAATTAATCCTTGACTTCAATCTTTTTTAACAATTTTCTGAAACCATCAGGATTTCCATCAGAATTCTTTAATTTCTTACCCAGTTCAGTGGTATGATCAGAAAGTTATCAGAAACCTGTACTTTTCAAAAAGTCCTTTCTATGAATCTTCTTAAAGGTGAAGCATTGTTGCAAAAGCATCAGAGTGAAACAATAACTGTTTATGAATGACAAAAGACTTAAAAAGTCACAGTTAAAGATCTGATTATGGTGTAATTGACAAAGAAGATTAATTAAGTTGATGTGACATACATATATAGGATAATAAGTAGAATTATGACTAATAACATAATACCAGTACATATTCAATTTTTAGAAACTTAATATAATTTCTAGGACATTTATATTAATGATATTTATCCACACAGTTAACCTAAGAATGTTTATCACCACTTATTTGACAACACTTTGCATGTAATTTAACATACTAAATAATCCTAATTAGTTTAATATTTCTCTCTGAGATGACTCAGGGGCCCTTTGAAACAACATAAAGTTAAGTAGAGGTGAAAATAACTTTATTTAGAATTTGAGTTGAGGAAGTTTGTCAAAAATATCAAAAAGGTTTTGAAATACTTGGTCAAAAAGTATCTTAGGTCACTGAGAAATAATACTTATTCACTTAACCAAAGTGACAATAAAAGATTTCAAAAGCAAATACATAAAGTTACAACAGATCCTTAAAAGGTAATAAAACTTACAATCTGTTATACAAATCAGGTGAATATTCCAAGAAAGCATTGTTCTCTTAATGCAGAACACCTACCTCCTGTCTTGTATCAGTTTACTTTTAATAGCTCTCTCACAGGTGAACAGCTCAAGAGGAGGAATACTCAGTGGCTTCTCTCTCAGTGGAAGTGCTCCAATCCCACCTACCTTGCACTGAAGATCAGAAACATTGCTAAGAAACAAATCTAGGGGTCTCTACTCCAACAACTAGGGAGTAAACCTCACCCTGACAGGGAAGTGACAACTGCAAAGCAAAGAGGAGACCCCACTCAATATCCAGGGCAGACTCTGTTCACCACACCACCAGTCAAACCTCTTATCAATGGGATAATGGCCAGCATACGCTGAGGAAAGAGGTGGCAGTCATCCACACTGAAAACAGTGCTTGCAATAAAAAATATTAAACCCATGCCGGCTACACAGAGACATTCCCACATAAAATAGCCCCCCCCCAAGACAGTCTGAGGGTCTGGCATTGGGAGGAAGAGTGTCCAAAGCATTTAGCCTTGAAAGCCAGTGGAGCTGGATTGCAGGATCTCTACAGGGCTAAACAGTGGAGGGCACACACAATGTCTCATGTGCACTGGGTCCCAACACAGAGGAGTAACTCCATAAGAACCTGGGCTACACCTACTCAGAGCTCTTGGAGGGTCTCCTGAAGAGGCAAAGGTTGACTATAGCTTGCTGTGGCAAAAAGGACACTGGTAGCAGAGGCCCCAGGGAGCTCTCCCAGAGGTCCACATTTCAGAGGCAAGACCCAGCACCACCCAACAACCTGCAGGCTCCAGTGCTGGAGTGCCTCAGGCCAAACAACCAAGATAGAAACACACACACACCCATCAGCAGACAGGCTGTCTAAAGTAGTATTAAGCTCACAGGCACCCCAAAACACAAACCTTGACATGGTCTTGCCCGTCAGAGGGACAAGACCCAGCTCCACCCACAAGAGGGTGGCATCAGTCCCTCCCACCAAGAAGCCTGCAGAGGTCCCTAGATCAACCTCACACCCCAGGGGGCAGACACAAAAACAAGAGGAGCTCTGATCATTCAGCCTGTGGAAAAGGGACCACAAAAAAATAAGTTAGACAAAATGAAATGACAGAGAAGTATGTTGCAGATGAAGGAGCTAGATAAAAACGTATAAGAAGAACTAAATGAAGAGGAGATAGGCAAGCTACCTGAAACAGAATTCAGAAAAATGACAGTAAAGATGATCCAAAATCTCAGAAAAAGTATGGAGGCTCAGAGTGAGAAGATAAAAGAAATGTTTAACAAAGATTTAGAAGAACAAGAGAACGAAAACAGAGATGAATAACACAGTAACTGGGAAATGAAAAATACACTGGAAGGAATCAATAGCAGAATAACTGAGGCAGAAGAATGGATAAGTGAGCTGGAAGATGGAATGGTGGAAATCACTTCTGCAGAACAGAATAAAGAAAAAAGAAAAATAAATGAGGACAGTTTCAGAGACCTCTGGGACCACATTAAATGAATCAACATTCTAATTATAGGGGTCCCAGAAGAAGAGAAAGAGAAATTGCCTGAGAAAATATTTCAAGAGATTATAGTCAAAAACTTCCCTAAATTGGGAAAGAAATAGTCACCCAATTCCAGGAAGTGCAGAGAGTCCCATACAAGATAAACCCAAGGAGGAACATGCCAAACACATATTAATCAAACTAACAAAAATTAAATATAAAGAAAATATTAAAAGCAACAAGGGAAAAGCAAGAAATAACATACAGGGGAATCCCCATAAGGTTATCAGCTGATTTTTCAGCAGAAACTCTGCAGGTCTTCTGGAGTGGCATGATATATTTAAAATGATGAAAAGGGAAAAGTCTACAACCAAGAACACACTACCCAGCAAGGCTTTCATTCAGATTCAATGGAGAAACCAAAAGCTTTACAGACAAGCAAAAGCTAAGAGAATACAGCACCTCCAAACCATCTTTACAGCAAATGCTAAAGAAACTTCTTTAGGTAGGGGAAAAAAAAAGCCACGACTACAAACAAGAAAATCACAAATTGGAGAACTCTCTGGTAAAAACAAACATACAGTAAAAGCAGGAAATCATCCATACAAAAATATGATATCAAAACCAGCAACTGTGAGAAAAGGAGCATGCAAATGCAAGAAATGGGAATTGCATTTGAAATTAAGAGACCAGCAACTTAAGAAAACAGTGTATATATATATATATATATATATATATATATATATATATATATATATATATATATATAAACTGCTATATCAAATCCTCATGGGAAATGCAAGCCAAAAAACTACAATAGATACACACACACACCAAAAGAAAAATGCTGCCTACAAGAGACCCACTTCAGACATAGGGACACATACAGAATGAAAGCGAGGGGATGGAAAAAGATATTCCATGCAAATGGAAATCAAAAGAAAGCTAGAGTAGCAGTACTTGTATCAGACAAAATAGATTTTAAAATAAAGACTATTGGGCTTCCCTGGTGGCGCAGTGGTTGAGAGTCCGCCTGCCAATGCAAGGGACACGGGTTTGTGCCCTGGTCCAGGAGGATCCCACATGCCGTGGAATGGCTAGGCCCGTGAGCCATGGCTGCTGAGCCTGTGCGTCTGGAGCCTGTGCTCTGCGACGGGAGAGGCCACAACAGTGAGAGGCCCGCGTACCGCAAAAAAAAAAAAAAAAATAATAATAATAAATTAAAACAAACAAATAAATAAATAAAAAAAATAAAATAAAGACCATTACAAGAGACAAAGAAGGATGCTACATAATGATCAGGGATCAATCAAAGAAGAAGATATAACAATTGTAAATATACATGCACCCAATATAAGAGCACCTCAATATATAAGCACATCAGTGTATATATATATATGAAAAATGTTAACAGCCATAAAAGGGAAATCAAAAGTAACACAATAATAGTGGGGGACTTTAGCACCCCACTTACACCAATGGACAGATCAATATATAAGCACCTCAATATATATATATATATATATATATATATATATATAATATATATAAGGCAAATATTAACAACGATAAAAGGGAAAGCAAAAGTAATACAATAATAGTGGGGGACTTTAACACCCCACTTACATCAATGGACAGATCATCCAGACAGAAAATTAACAAGGAAACACAAGCCTTAAATGACACGTTAGACCTTAGACTTAATTGAAGTTTAGGAAACATTCCACCCAAAAGCAGAAGAATACACTTCTCAAGTGCACACAAAACAGTCTCCAGGTGAAATCACATCTTGTGTCACAAATCAAGCCTCGGTAACTTTAACACATTTTTGACCAGGTGATTTTTGCAGAAACTAATGCCTGTGGCCAGTGACTTTTTAATGTTAATGAATATTGAAACACCCACTTTTGAATAAATATCAACAATTTTTTTGCACTTAATGTATTTATTTGAAACTTTGTACATGTCTTACTAAAGCATTCTAACATTTTGTTAGAGTGTGATAGGCAGTATAGCAGGAACCTCTCTTCAGGGGAACAGAAAATCTATTTAAAAATACACCGTGTTTCACTGTGCTTTCCCCTGGAAAAGTAGATTCTACACTTTCTTGCATCATTTATTCTTTTTTAGTCCTGTGGGTATTATTTCCTCTAGAATATGTTCTTTTATTTTGATAGTTGACAAAGTAGATCTTTGCAGGGGTGTCTTTTAGAAATGCCACAAGAAGGACCAGGTGTGGGATTACCACTACATTCGCCAGAATGGTCAGTTACCCATTCTCTAGCTATTTCTAACAAAAATTGCTTGTAAGTTATTTTATTCTGTGCATTATTGCTACAAAAATTTGTAACCACATTGAATGAACCGCAATTACTCAGAAACCCACTTTCTTATGCCATTTTCGAGTTTTCTGGAGGATATCAAAGTTTGCAGATATTGACTGAATATATCAATTCCTTTCATATATTTGTTATACTCTAATATACAAGTGGGCTTAGCTATCTGACAGCCAGTCCTCCTTTCTTCCTTTCCTGTAGATGCTATAGAGGCATCATGAATAATTGCCACCATGCAGACTAGCCTCTTCTCTTTCCACATAAGAAGAATCACTTCTCCCTTCTATAAGAATGTTTTTTTTCCCCTCTGCGGATTTTTAGATTTCTCCTTTAAGTGATTTGGTAGACCATGATTCTCTCTTATAATTCCACAAACTCTGGTTTTATTTTTCAACAATATTTCAGATGTGGACACACTGTTGTAAAAATTATCTTGGTAACTATGGTGAGATGAACCAAGATAAGGTTGTAGGACCGATAATATTGTTTCTTGCAGTTTCTTTCCTTCACCTGTGTAAATCTCAAGGTTGCATACACATCCAGTTTCATTTTCGCTAACCATCCTGACTAAAATTCCATATTTTGTAAGTTTTCTGGGATTATAGGTTTTGAATCTGAGTCATCCTCTCCACTTTATCATTTCCTCATCAAGTGATAGCTCTCGTTTGGGTATATACATCAATTGAAATTTTGGTAGAAAATAATCCAAAAGATTATTTGAAATTCTTTTGAAATTCTGTCTGCAGGAAGTGGAGTTTCCAAGTTATTAAAGTGAAGAAATGTCATTATTTGCTTGAACTTTCTTTTCATCGTAATCTTTGGAAAGATAGTTATTTCAAGTAAGGGATCAGTCGACCAATATTCTTTCCAGTGTGAGTTTCTTATTTGTCCCATCAAAATTATTAATCCAAGAAACTTCTTCATGCCACTATTGGTTACATCAGTCCATTTTAAAGCCTTATCATACTTTTTATATGATTATTCATTCTGTTGGTGATACAAGTTTGTTTGACAAGTGACCTACTGGAAAAAGGTGTTACCAAAAATTAATTCTGTTATTTCCCTAACATTTTGCAGGTTATTACATTCAAGAGTCACACCTGACACACCTGTAAAGTCTTCTAATTTTCGTGAAATATCTTCAAGCCACTCTTCTGTAGAAGCAAAGGAGCATTCTCCAGCAACATGAGTTTCATTTTCACTTTCTGTATCAGAGTCAATCACCAAGGTTTTTTGTCTTTTTGTTGGTCTAATATTTATATCATTTGAATCAGAACTATATTCTAAAGAACTATCATCTTCTGAGACATTAGTATATATGTCACATGGATAATCAGAGAAAGTATCCACATAAAATTCACCGAAAAATACTTTTTCACTCAAAATTTCACGATATGTCATTTTATAAAAATTTACAGTAATAAACTTTTGTTTATAATATACATAATATTGGAACAAAAACCTAAAGGAGCAACATGTGAATGATAATGACAATCATAAGTTGTATAATGAACCTTTGATCAATTTTAAGTTCTAGCAACTTCACACAGTAATGTTAATTGTTTCACTCTCTAAAAACGTATTGATACGTGCCGGGTCAATAACGTTTGGGTAACAAAAGAAATATTAATATATCTCAGGTCAATAATGTGCTAAGAAAATTGAAATCATATCAGTCATCTTTTCCAACCATAATGCTATAATATTAGAAATCAATTACAGGAAAAGAACTGTAGAAAAACACAAACACATGGAGGTTGAACAATATGTTACTAAAAAACCAATAGATCACTGAGGAAATCAAAGAGGAAATCAAAACATACTTAGAGACAAATGACAATGAAAACATGATGATCCAAAATCTATGAGATACAGCAGAAGCAGTTCTAAGAGGGAATTTATAGCAACACAATCTTACCTCAGGAAAGGAGAAAAATCTCAAATAAACAACCTAACCTTACACCCAATGCAACTAGAGAAACAAGAACAAACAAAACTGAAAGTTAGTAGAAGGAAATAAATCATAAAGATCAGAGCAGAAATAAATGAATTAGAGATGAAGAAAACAATAGGAAAATCAATGAAACTAAAATCTGGTTCTTTGAAAAGACAAACCAGATTGATAAACTTTTAGCCAGGCTCATCAAGAAAAAAAGGGAGAGGGCTCAAGTCAATGCAGTTAGAAATGAGAAAGGAGAAGTTACAATGGAAACTACAGAAATACAAAGGATCTTAAGAGGCTACTGCAAGCAAGTATACACCAATAAAATGGACAACCTAGAGGAAATGGACAAATTCCTAGAAAGGTACAACCTTCCAAGAATGAACCAGGAAGAAATAGAATATATGAACAGATGAATCACAAGTACTGAAATTGAAGTTGTGATTTTAAAACTTACAACAAACAAAAGTACAGGACCAGGTAGCTTCACAGGTGAATTCTATTAAACATATAGGGAAGAGTTAACACCTTTTTGAAGATTCTGAAAATCTTCAAAAAATTGCAAAGGAAGGAACACTCCCTAGCCCATTCTACAAGGCCACCATCATGCTGATACCAAAACTAGACAAAGATATCACAAAAAATGGAATATCAACGATGAACATAGATGCAAAAATTCTCACCAAAATACTAGCAAACCAAATCCAACAACATATTAAAATGATCACACACCATGATCAAGAGGATTTATCTCAGAGATGCAAGGATTATTCAGTATATGCAAATCAATCCATGTAATACACCATATTAACAAAGTGAAGAATAAAATCCATATAATCATATCACTAGGTGCATAAAAAGATTTGAAAGAATTCAACACCCATTTATTATAAAAGCTCTCCAGAAAGTGTGCATGGAGGGAACCTACTTCAACATAATAAAGACAATGTGTGAAAAACCCATGGCTAATATCATTCTCAACAAGGAAAAACTGAAAGCATTTCCTCTAAGATGAGAACAAGACAAGGATATCCACTTCCACCACTTTTATTCAACATAGCTTTAGAATTCCTAGCCAGAGCAACCAGAGAAGAAAAAGATATAGAAGGAATCTACACTGGAAAATAAGTAAAACCGTCACTGTTTGCAGATGACATGAAACTATACATAGAAAATCTTAAGATGTTACCAGAAGACTACTAGAGCTCATCAATGAATTTGTCAAAGTTGCAGGATACAAAATTAATACACAGAAATCTCTTGCATTCTTATACACTAATAGTGAAAGATCAGAAAGAGAATTTAAGGAAACAATTCCATTTACCATCACATCAAAAAGAATAAAATACCTAGGAATAAACCTAAATAAGGAGGCAAAATACCTGTACTCAGAAAACTATAAGGTACTGATGAAAGAAGTCAAAGATGACACAAACAGATGGAGAGATATACCATATTCTTGGATTGGAAGAATCAATATTGTCAAAATGACTATACTGCCCAAAGGAATCTACAGATTCATTGTAACCCCTGTCATATCATCAATGACATTTTTCACAGAATTAGAACAAAAAGTTTTACAATTTGTATGGAAACACAAAAGACCCTGAATAGCCAAAGCAATCTTGAGAAAGAAAAACGGAGCTGGAAGAATCAGGCTCCCTGACTTCAGACAATACCCCAAAGCTACAGTAATCAAAACAGTATAGCACTGGCACAAAAAAGAGAAATTTATATCAATGGAACAGGATAGAAAATCCAGAGATAAATCCATGCACCTATGGTCACTTAATCTATGACAAAGGAGGCCAGAGCATACAATAGAGAAGGACAGTCAATCTATGACAAAGGAGGCCAAAACATACAATAGAGAAGGACAGTCTCTTCAAAAGTGGTGCTGGGAAAACTGGACAGCTACATGTACAAGAATGAAATTAGAACACTCCCTAATGCCATACACAAAAATAAGCTTAAAATGGATTAAAGAGGCAAATGGAAGTCTGGATATTATAAAACCCTTTGAGGAAAACATAGGTGGAACACTCTCTTACAAAAATTGTAGCAAGATCTTTTATGATTCACCTCCTAGAGTAATGAAAATAAAAACAAAAATAAATAAATGGGATATAATTAAACTTAAAAGCTGTTGCACAGCAAAGGAAACCATAAACAAAATGAAAAGACCACCTTCAGAATGGGAGAAAATATTTGCAAATTAAGCAACCGACAAGTGATTAATCTCCAAAATATAGAAACAGCTCATGCAGCTCACTATCAAAGAAAAAATAGGCAGAAAATCTAAATAGATGTTTCTCCAAAGAAGATATATGGGTGGCCAAAAAGAATCTGAAAAGATCCTCAACATCACTAATTATTAGAGAAATGCAAATCAAACTGAGATGAGTTATTACCTCACACTTGTCAGAATGGCCATCATCAAAATTCTACAAACAGTAAATTCTGGAGAGGGTGTGGAGAAAAGGGAACCCTCTCACACTGTTGGTGGCAATGTAAATTGGTACAACCACTATGGAGAACAGTATGGATGTTCCTTAAAAAACTAAACATAGACCTACTGTATAAGCCTGCAATTCCACTCCTGGGCATATATCCAGAGAAAAACATAATTAGAAACAATATATGCACCCTAATATTCATTGCAGCACTATTTACAATAGCCAGGACATGGAAGCAACCTAAATGTCCATCGACAGAGGAGTGGATAAAGAAAATGTGGTACATATTTACAATAGAATATTACTCAGTCATAAAAAATAATGAAATAATGCCATCTGCAGCAACATGGATGGACCTAGAGATTGTCATACTGAGTGAAGGAAGTCAGACAGAGAAAGACAAATATCATATGATATCACTTATATGTGTAATCCAAAAAAGGGTACAAATAACCTTATCTATAAAACTGGAATATAGTTACAGATGTAGAAAACAAACTTTTGGTTACTGTGGGTAAGCGGAAGGGGACAGGATCAATAGAGAGATTGGGATTGACATATATACAATACTGTATATAAAATAGATAACTAATAAGGACTTATTGTATAGCACAGGGAACTATATTCAATATTCTGTAATGGCTTACATGGAAAAATAATCTAAAAAATAGTGGATATATGCATATATATAACTGTTGCAGTTTGCTGTACACCTGAAACTAACACAACATTTTAAATCAACTATACTCCAATACAAATTTTAAAAAGACATGTCTATATTAATAAAACCAACAAACTTATTTTCATTCATTACATAATTAGTCCTAGATCATATGATCCTTTTAAAACTTTTGGTTAATTTCTTCTGTATTCAGAAATATTAACTTGTAAGCACTTATTTTCTTTTTAGCCAATTAAATAAAGCTCATATATTATTTAATTTTTACATAAAGACGGAACCATAAATCTTATAGCTTCATTTTAAACTTTAGTCATGAATCAGGTATTTCAATATAAATCTTGTTAGTTTATAAATAACAGTGGGAATAAGTTAACTCACTTGAGTTTAAAAGGGCTGTGTTTCCTTTTTCTTTTTTACCTTTTAGTTTTAGGTTCTACTAATTAGGCCAAGGACATATGGATCACCAAAATTTTTACTCAACTGAATTCTGTTCTGCTCACCTGACACACAGAAAAGCTAATCCACTGACACTGGTTTGTAGTGAAGGAAGTGTAGCATTCACTACAGGGCACCAAGAAAGGATAATGGACAGCTCATATGCAAAAGACCTGAACTCTCTGATGGCTTTCAGGGAAAAGTTTTTAAAGACAGTGTGAGGGAGAGCTTCATGGGTTGTATGATCTGCTCATGCACAATTCTCTGACTGGTTGACTGTGAGGTAACAGGGTGATGTTTCAAGGATCTCAGTCACAAACCTCGTTCCAATCAGTCTGGGATCTACTTGTTTGTGGTCAGCAGTTTTCATCTGGTGGAGTCTGGTTTCTGTAAAACAACTTAGGAATGTATGTAATCTATGTCCTTCAGGGAGGGACTAAAAGTTCTGTGACTGCTATATGGCTGATCTATTGTTTAAATTGACACAAATTCTCCTCCCCACCTGCTTTGCTTTGTCTCTGCATTCCTCTGATCATTAATATTTGAGCAAGATATTTTGGAACTTAGGTAAGGCCCCAGAACTTAAAGCAAAACCTGCTGCTTCAAAAGACAGGGACATTGGGGTTTGTGTATGATTTCAAATAGATAATCATTTTCTGTTGTATATTTTTCTCCTTTAGAGTAAATTTATTATCCATATAAGCATGGGTTTATTTCTGGTATTTCAATTATGTTACATTGGTCTATGTAACAGTTTTTCTGCTGGTACCATGCTGTTTTGGTTACTATAATTTTGTAATATATTTTGAAGTCAGGTAGTGTGATGCCTCCAGCTTTGTTCTTTTCTTCTCAGGATTGCTTTGGATAGTTGAGGTCTTTTGCCATTCCAAATTTATATTAGAATTTATTGTTCTTTTTCTGTAAAAATGTTAGTGGGATTTTTATAGTGTTTGCATTGGATATATAGATTGCTTTGGGTAATAAGGACATTTTGACAATGTTAATTCTTTCAATCAATGAACATGGAATATCTTTCTGTTTCTTTGTGTCTTCTTCAATTTCTTTCAAAGAAGTCTTGCAGATTTCAGTGTAGAGACTTTTCACTTCTTTGGTTTCATTTGTTCCTAGTTATTTTATTCTTTTCTTTTCTTTTGCTTGTGATTGTAAATGAGATTGTTTTTTCTTAAATTTATCTTTCTGCTAGTTCATTCTTAGTGTATGGAAACTCAATTGATTTGTGTATATTTACTTTGTACCCTGCAACTTTACTGTATTCATTTATTATTTCTAATCACTCTTGGCATTATCTTTAGGGTTTTCTATAAATAAAATCATGTCATCTGTAACTAGTGATAGTTTTACTTCTCCCTTTCCAACTTGGTTATCTTTTATTTCTTTTTCTTGCTTAATTAGTATGAGTAGGACTTCCAATACTATGTTGAATAAGACAGACAAAAGTAGGCATTGTTGTCTTGTTTATGATCTTGAAGAGATAGCTTTCAGTTTTTCATTATTGAGTATGATGTTAACTGTGGGTCTGTCATATACGGCCTTTATTATGTTAAGATATCCTCCCTTTATACACATTTTATTGAGAGTTTTTAATCATAATGGGGTGTTGAATCTTGTCAAAGGTTTTTCTGTGTCTATTGACATAATCATATGACTTTTACTTTTAATTTTGTTAATGTCCTGTATCATGTTGATTAATTTGTGGAAATTCAGCCATCCCTGCATTCCTGGATTAAATCCCATGTTATCATGGTGTGTTATCCTTTTAATATATTGTCATATTTAGTTTGCTAATATTTCATTGAGGATTTTTGCATCTATGCTTATCAGAGATATTGGCCTGCAATTTTCTTTTTTTTGTTGTCCTTGCCTGGGTTTGGTATCAGAGTGATGCTGGCCTCATAGAATGAATTTGGAAGCTTTCCCACTTCTTCAATTTTTTGGAATATTTTAAGAAGGTTAGGTGTTAATTTTTCTTTAAATGTTTGGTAAATTTCACTCATGAAAACTTCTGCCCTTAGGTTGTTGAATTTGTTAGTGTATAGATACTCATCATATTATTTTATAATTCTTTGTATTTCTGTGATATTCATTTTCATTTCTCCTCTTTTACTTCTGATTTTGTCAGAGCCTTCTCTATTTTTTTCAGTAAGTCTATCTAAAGGTTTTTCAACTTTGTTTACCTTTTCTAAGAACCAGCTTTTAGTTTCATTCCTCTTTCTATTATCTTTTTAGTCTCTATTTCACTTATTTCCACTTTGATCTTTATTATTTCTTTCCTTCTATTGACTTTGGGCTTCTTTTTTTCTTATTTTTCTACTTCCTTTAGCTGTAAGATGAGATTGTTTGTTTGAGATTTTTCTTATTTTTTGAGTTGGTCTGCATTGTTATAAACTTCCTTCTTGGTACTGCTTCTGTTATGTTCCATAGTTTTGGTATGTCATATTTTCATTTGTTATTTTTCTTTGCATATTTTTTTCTCTTTTGATTTATTTGTTGACCTAATAGCTGTTCAGCAGCGTGTATTTCAGTCTCCACATATTTGTTACTTTTTTTCAGTTTTCTTTTTGTAGTGGATTTCTGGTTTCATACCATTGTGATCAGAAAACGTTCTTGGTAAGATTTCAACCTTCTTAAATTTATTTAGTTTTGTTTCTCAGCATATGGACTATACTTGAGGAAGTTCCATTTGCACTTCATAAGAATGTGTATTCTGCTGCATTTGGATGGAATATTCTGTAAAAATTTATCAAAGCCATCTGATCTAATGTTTTATTTAAGGTTGCAATTTCCTTGTTGACTTTCTGTCTGGATGATCTATCCATTGATATAAGTGGGGTCTTAAATTTCCATACTATTATTGTGTTGCTGTCAATTGTATCCCTTTTAGCCTGTTAATAATCACTTTATATATTTTGGTGTTCTTATGTTAGGTACATATATATTATTCACTGTTATGTCTTCTTGATGAAATATCCCCTTTATTATTATATACTATCTACATTTCTCTCTTTTTTCCTTTTTTGGCTTGAAATCTCTTTTGCCTGATATGAGTATGGCTACACCACTTTCTTTTGGCTGATATTTGCTTTTATGCTTAGAGTATAATCTTCCTTCTCTTCACTTTTAATCTATGTTTGCCTTTACAGCTGAGATGTGTCTCCTGGAGGCAGCATATAGTTGAGTCTTGTTTCTTCATCCTTCCATCCACTCTTTGTCTTTTGATGGATGAATTCAATCAATTTATATTTAAGGTGATTATTGATAGATGAGACAGTATTGCCATTTTATCTTTTGCTTTCTGATTGCTTTATATCTCCATTGTTCCTTTTCTCTTGTGTTTCCATCTGCCATTTTTATTTATTTTTTAATGATGTTTTATTGTTTCCTCTTTTTTGTGCTTTTTTTTGGGTCTCTGCTCTATATTTATATTTTGTGGTTACCCTGAGGCTTGTGTGTAATTTCATAGATAAAACAGTCATTTTTCTGCTGGCAACATCTAATCTTCATTTACCTAAACAAGTTCTGTCCTTTTCTTCTTCCCCTCTTATGTTATTGTTGTGTTAAATGATCCCTTTTTATGTTGTGAGTTTGTTACTAAACTGAGATAGCTATAGTTATTTTTTAGCTTTATTTTTCCTCCCTTTAAACTTTATACTGTAGTAAAGTTTTTGAAAACCTTTTCTGATAAAGATTTGCAATTTTCTTGTTCTGTCTCTTTGTTACCTTGCTTACAGTTTTGTGTATTTTTGCTATTTTGTTTCTGGTAGAAGAGCTTATTTCAACATCTCTTGTAAGGCATATCTAGTGTAGATGAACTACCTCAACTTTTGTTTGTGTGTGAAACCTTTATTTTTCCTACAGATCTGAATCATAACTTTGCTCAATAGAGTATTCTTGGGTTATAGATTTTAGCTTTCAATATGTTGAGAATTCCATTCCACTCCCTCCTGGACTATAAGATTTCTACTGATAACCTAATGGGGTTTCCTTTCTAGGTTGCTATCCTTTTTTTCCTGGCTGCCTTTAAAATTATTTCTTTGTCATTGACTTTTGACAATTTTAATTTATGCATGTTGGAGGTTTTTAGCATTGAAGTAATTAGGTGTTGTCTTAGCTTCAAGGACTTATATATTCAGTTCCTTCTCCAAGTTTGGGAGGTTCTCAGCTATTGCTTCATTGAATTATCTCTCTACTCCCTTCTCCCAATCTTCTTCTGAGATATCCATTATCCTAATGTTGCCCTTCCTAAAAGAGTCTGATAGCTCTCATAGCATTTCCCCCATGGTTTTTATATCTTATTTCTCTTTCCTCTTCTACTTGTATCATTTCTAGTTTTCTGTATTTGAACTCACTAAGTCTCTCTTCCACATTGGTCTGCTCTATTTCCAGTGCTTTCTAATGCATTCTTCACCTTGTTTTTTGTGTTCCTCAGCTCCAGAATTTTGAAATGGTTCTTTTTTTTCTTTTTCAGGAGAGTGTGAGTGCTTTTCATTCCATGCTAAAGAGGAGAGGGTCTCTGAGGAACACCTGGGACTGGGTAGGGACTCTTAAGAAAGGTAGACAAGGCTTCCTAAGCATGCTGTGCCTTTTTGAAAACCTGCCCCATATACTTAAAGTCCATGGTAGATCCTCGGTCTAGAGAACCTTCATCAAAAGAAAGGAGGGTATGGGATTCCCAGAGACTGGCTTCCAGTCGGACAGGGAAGGCCAGTGCCCGATGGATTGGAGCCAGGATTCCCTCAGTTAATAGTATCCATGCCTGTCAACATGAACTTCAGTTATCTTGCCCTTACAGTGGAGTCCCTGACTGTGTAACTCTGTGTCAGAGATGCTGCTGTCACAGGACCTCTTTTCAAGGCGACACTAGGAAACTACTCTCCAAGTCCATCCTCAGCAGTTGAGACAGTGACAGGTTAACTGAAGAGCCCCCCTAGCTTCTACCTCTTGACCTTCAACAACTGAGGTCTCTGCATAGGGCCTGAAGTAACTGTGGCTCTTTTTCAGGCACTGGGAAGGATGGTGCTGAGGAGACCTGCTCTTCTGGCTGATTCAGAAGCTGGCTATCTGTTCCTTGTGAGGAGGCACTTCTTGAGGTCTGGGGATCTCCAGTGCCTTGAAGCTTCTGTCCCACTTGGATCTTTTGTCTGGTGACTGCCATATACAGACTCTGTAGATTTGTGACAAAGGGTTTTCCATCACCAACACTGCATACCTCTGGTATTTTCTCTACCATAAATTGTTCCAAGAAGGAATTCTTTTCAAATGGCTCTGTCTTCAACTGATTTTGGCTCAGCATAGACCCACTGTCCTGGTAGTCCTGGATCTCTAGATCTTACATACAAAGCAATGTTGCTAGGTCCCTCACTTGGCACTGCAGTGACAGACTCATGCCCATCAGAGGACAAATCAAATGTTGGGAGAACAGTGAAGGGTTAGCTAGGATGCAGTGGAAATTCCAATAGAATGGGAGACCAGAGAGCTCACTCCACACCTGGAGTATCAGCACCTCTGCCACATGATCACAGGAGAATGTAGCTTTGCCAGGGCAAGCACTGTCCTTCAACAATGGGCAAAGCAGGTCATACAAATGACAATGAAAAGCCTCAGGAGGAGCAGTCAGGTGTTTGTTCAGCTCCTTGGCTTGCTGGCTGATCACACTAGTGTCCACCTGTTCAGGCCACACCTGTTGAAGATCTGAAAGCAACAAGGCATAGCCCTGCTTAGTGATATAAGCCTTGGCCAAGAGGGAGTTCTCGGCAAGCTGCAGCCATGCCCACGGCTGCATCTGCAGGCCTTGCTCCAGTTCCTCCATCGTGAGCGGCCTCAAGAGCCCTCACTCTCCCCGCGGCAAGCTGGCCCACCCATGCAAACCAAAAGGCGAAATGGTTCTTTTTTAGAATTTTAATTACTTTGGGCTTCCCTGGTGGCACAGTGGTTGAGAGTCTGCCTGCTGATGCAGGGGTCACGGGTTCGTGCCCCGGTCCGGGAAGATCCCACATGCCGCGGAGCGGCTAGGCCCGTGAGCCATGGCTGCTGACCCTGTGCGTCCGGAGCCTGTGCGTCCGGAGCCTGTGCTCCACAACGGGAGAGGCCACAACAGTGAGAGACCTGCATACTGAAAGAAAAAAAAAGAATTTTAATTTCTTTGATAAAATATTTCTGTATCCATTAGTTTTATTCCTGAGTTCACTGTATTGCCTTTCTGAGTTTTCTTGTAGCTCCTTGAATTTCTTTATAAGAGCTACTTTGAACTCTTTATCAGTTTGTTTGCAATATTCCATGCCTTTGAGTTTGGTTGCTGGAGAATTGTTTTCTTTTTGTGATATCATCGTACCATGATTTTTCATACTGTTCATGGAAATGTGTCTCTGCTGTAGCATTTGTGTGATTTTGTCTGTATAGCTTTGCTTTTACTATTTGTCCTAGGGTTTTGTAGCATTTGAATTAGCAAACACCTTCCTTATTTCAGTAGGTTTTGTTTACTTTGTTTCTAACAGTTCAGCAGATTGGTAATTAGAAGGCTTTCTGTTGTTTTCCAGAATGTGAAAGTATTGCATAGATTTTTTATTTCTTTTAGAAGAGCTGATTTGCTACTAAATTTGAGAACAACATTATTTTGTAAAAAGCTGGAGTTTAAAAAAGGCTGGTGGCAGAGTGGGGGGAGGTGTGTGCTTAGCACCCCGGGTTTTGGGTGTGTCCTTGGCCTGGTAGAGAAATCCTTGGGTGTTTGAGTCCCAATATCCCGTGGGTGAACCACTTGCTATAGTCCCAGGGCAGACAGCAGGAAATGTGTTCCTTCAGTTCTTTTTGTCTGCTTCTTCCCTTTCCTTTCCCCCTGCACAGTCACTGCAGTCTCTCCTCAAAGTGAACAACAGTTCCCTCCAACTGAAGCACCTATGGACTGACAGAACCCCACTCACATCTTTCACCCTCCAACTTCTCTACCAGCAAGGTCACAGCTGTCCCACAGCTACCTCTGCTGCCATGTCCCTGGGCTCTTCAGCTTCCTCCAAGGTCCAAGTCAGCTGAAAGAGGCACAGGTGGAAAGATCCATTGAGAATCTTCATGTGCTGTGCAGAGGCACCTCTGCTTCCTTATGGATAGTCAAATAACTGAATCAAATGGGAGAGAAGAGGAAATGACTTTATGTTGTCATGATGCTGATATCACTGACCTTTTGTTTCTTAATGTAAGGATTTATTGCTATAAACGCCCCACTTAGAACTGCTTTTGCTGCATCTAATAAGTTTTGACATGTTGTATTTCCATTTTCATTTGTCTCAAGATATTTTTAGATTTCTCTTTTAAAACTTCTTCTTTAACCTATTCCTTGTTTGGTATCATATTGTTTAACCTCCTCATATTTGTGCATTTTCCAGTTTTCTTCTTGTAATTTATTTCTAATTTTATTCATACCACTGTGGCTGAAAAACATACTTGATATAATTTTAATCTTCTTAAAAATATTAAGTGTAGTGTTTGGCCTAACATATGATCTATCGTTGAGAATGTTCCACGTGCAATTGAGAAGAATGTGTATTCTGCTGTTTTAGGATAGTCTATATATGTCTTTTAAGGCTGGTTAATTTATAATGTCATTCATGTCCTATTTCTTTATTGATTTATTATTATAGAACTGTCTATTTGTCCCTCCAATTCAGTCAATATTTGTGTGTCATATATTTGTGAGCTCTATTATTTGATACCTATATGGTTATAATTATATCTTCTTCTTTTTTTTTTTTTTTTTTGCGGTACATGGGCCTCTCACTGTTGTGGCCTCTCCCGTTGCAGA